>NW_020171421.1:0-59162 GCF_001481775.2 Trichoderma gamsii | reverse complement strand
CAATTCTCATATAGCCCGGGCCCTTACTATGTTGTATGAAAAGGCATTCGTTTGTTATTCGGGCGCGGATGGTAAGTAAATCCGTAACTGTGTACTGGAGCCGGCAAGGTGAGAGTTTCGGTTGTTGGGACATAGTAAGGATGCCTTCTCGCTTGACGTCGACCTATCGTTAATAAGTTATTATCTGAAGCGTAATTATTGCTGCGAAAACGCCCTGCCTATTTCTTGCGGTGTGTAAAACTAGACAAGTCAACCATTTCAGACATTCAGGGTTTTTCATAGAAGTGTCATAAAGTGATGTCGCGGGGTGCGGGGCGGTGTCAATATTTGCACTAAAAATAACTGGAGTAGGTGATGCCGCTCCATCAGCCAGCCGGTGACACAGGAAGTGCAAGAACAATTTGTTCTGTTTAGGACTCTTACGGGGAAGCTATCAATATGAGGTCTCTACTAAAGGCCTTGTAACACACTTGTTTGCCTTGCTATAAGCGCCCTCCTCATCGCCAAACATTTCTAGTTGCATCGGAATGTATGTTTTGCCTAATAATGTCATGATGTCAAATCGTCCGCTGCAAATATTAACATTCGGGTCCTTTTTCATCTTATTCGCCGTCGCATCAATTATCATTAATCGCCCAATGCACTGCCGATACCTATCGTCGTCCTCTCCATTCACCTCAAACTTTTTCATCTCCAGTTCCCGCGCCGTCTTGCTTACACATAGTATTTCACTGCCGCTATATGATGTATATATTAGGGTAGGATCATGATAGCCCTTCAATCGGGCACGGGCGAAAAGTGTGCAGTCTAGAGAGTCTATAATACTAACAACAAATTTCTTGCAAGTCGTCTAGCTGCGTTCAGCTTTTGCCTACTGCTTGTCTATAAAGCCGCTGGTTCCGTCACAATAATTGCTACAGTAGTGATTATTGGCCTTTGCTGTTTAGGCCCCGAATAATATCAACTTCTTCCACTAGCCTTTGCTCTCATTGTTCCCACATCCCTTTATTTCGCTATTGGGTAGGGAGAATAGTTGACTGAGCAAGCTTGAAGGTAGCCAGTAGAGGTATTAGTAGTTAAGCCTTAATGCTATAAGAACGACTTAATATCGGATTATTAATCAAGTCATGACTCCGTGCGAATAAGGAGACGAGTCGCTGAGACGAGCAGCCTTAATTTGGCGTATTGTCAATGCAAGCGTGAATAGCATCTAGTCTTATTATTTTCGCAGAACGTTTTTTCAGTTACTTACCAGCAGCTTAACACCGTGTGGCGGTGGTGATGGTCATGCTCGTGGGACTAGGCGCCAAGTCAAGGACGATTGAGCAGTCACCTTCGCTTCAACGCTTAGATGCCCACGTAATGGAGACATCAGTGCGATAGTTGGGCCTGAACGGTATGCATGATATTTTCGAGTTGAATATATCGAATGAGACAGCGCTCACTACCATTGAAAATTAAGGGGAGGGAATTTAGGCCTCGCTAATGGAATAGGAGCCATGTTCAGGAACCTCGCTATGGATCAACCACTAAGCCAAGCAAGTCCAGGCAACAGGGCCGTTAATGCTAAGCCTCTTGAGTCAACCGCTGAAAGCCCCTCTAAAACTTAAACCAGTAGGTAGTTTAAGTTTGCTTACGCGATAAGACGCATTAATTCCGACTGCTTGCAGTGACCCCGCCCTCCACAGTAACATTTAAGGTTTATTTAAACCACACTCACTTTATACGCCTTCTCCCTTATCTGCCTTATAACATGCCAGTAGGTATTCCAAATGCTACGCGTCATTTAAGGACGACCTGCATTTAATAGAGTCAAAATTAGTAGAAAAGACGACGGGATTTAATCATATTAGATTAGATTATGGACGAAAGCAAGAATTATGCGGAGGACTGACTCCAAGATACAGCGCCCTTGTCGATCTTCCAATCGGGACCTGATAGAACACCCCCCATCCAATCATTGCTCAGAGAGCTTGAGAGTGGGGGTTTAATCTTTATCACTGGCCGTTGACATGACCAAACTCAGAATTTGGAGAAAGCATAGGGGGACAAGCGGGGAAAACATTCCCCGACTCTTACGGCCTCTTGAGAGTGAAGGACATGAAATAAAGCCTTCGCCGGTCCACGGAGATATGTGGTGCGAAAATGCAGGTAGACTCGCTGATAACGCAGAGGAGTGCCTGATTTATGATCCCGCTGCTTTTTACGCACATAATGAGTGTATGCAGACCCTATCTGCGCTTGCCTGCATATGCCTGCATATGACGTTATAACCTTTAAGAGATCAGGCCGCTGGATAACATTAGTACAGATGAGCAAGGAAACTGGCGCCCTAAGCGAAACGGGTTCACCTCTGGGCACTTCGACGCATACCACTCTCACATGCTGCAATCAGAACCTGTAGATGATTACGATGATCGCAACGCTTTATATGCACTGTATGGGTCCCACTCCCCGCTCAAGATTTAAAGGATCTTCCACCAGCTTATTGGAATAGGAGGTTTGAGTTACAAGCGGCTGCACTGTTCCCGGATGAAGAATTATACGTTCGCACGTATGTTATACCCATCATATATAGCCTTACCATCGTAGGCTGCTATATTATAATTCCAATAAAGCGAAAGCTTAAGCTATCCATCTCATCTATTTATCGCCCATCAGCTGTGCCAATAAATCATGGCGTAACTCACTTACTAATTGCCAAATATTGTTCAAGCATATTACATACATACCATCGCACATTCCTCAAAGTCGCTATAAGATTTATCCGAGACATCCATCATAAAACGCTGCCACCCACCTAGCTTATTATTCTCTTTTCCCTTCTCCTCTCAGCAGCATTGCTCCTCCTTTTTGCTCTTTCATTCATACTACACCACAGACCGTCATCCAGACCCTTATTTAAGGGAACAGCGGTCAATAACAATGCCTGAACAGGACGAAATGAAACTAAACCCTGCCTTGGTGGTTGAAAGTATGGATACACTGGCCAAGCAACTTGCTCTTTACGAAAAAGAGCCTACGATACACATGTTGCAAGCTTTGGCAGTAATGCAAACCAAGCTAAGCAAAATAGACGAGGATATGGCAGCCACAAAGCACATGATTCAAATCCTCAAGTCTCTATCTTACTATGCACAGCCTCCCTCACAGAACAGAGTCAGTAGCTAACCCTTAGCATATAACCAAACAGTGGTCGCATTAACGATATTTTACCGAAGTATGCTGATGGAGTGGCGGGGCTAAATATCGCGACCTCAGGTCTTTCTAGAGAGTCAACTGAGAAAGAGAACGAGGACGAGGACGAGACAGAGAAGAAGAATAGCGATCCTGGCGAAGAGCAAAACAATTACAACAACACTTTTTTTTTTGGAGCAAAGCGACCTAGGGCAAAGCGAAAGTGAGATATAATAAGAAGGGGCAATGGGAAAAAATATAATGATTTTAGTTACTGTAAGTCCGGAGTTGTATATATCATCTACTCTAAGCACGCCAGGTAGGAAACTAACTGACTATACTAGAAGCCGCACGGCCTCGTGAATAATTGGCCTGCACAAGCTTCTCTAATAATTAAACTTTAGCGTATATCAATACAACCAACCTACCACTATGTTATACGCCAATCTGAAAATAAAAGGACAAACCTTGAATTTGAGTTTCTGTTGGCCGATGGGCCTGGAGGGCTTATAGGTAATATTGTAATAGTTCTATTAATGCTTCACTACTTACTAGATGTTAAATTAACTGTATTATAGTCACCACCTTTATTACCAACTAACTGTCTCAGTTATGTTTGTTTGTTTATTATTAACGTCCGCTAAGTAAGCTAGTTTGGTACATATAAAGCCTCATCTGGGCAAAAAGGGCGGTAGGAGCCGCATGTTCAGATCCTGTGTTCGCTACGCTTCAAATAGACAAAGGGAAGATGTAGGTTCTCCATCTAGGTTTGGGGGGGATAGTGCCATATGGGCTGGTGTCCTCCACTAGTTTCTGGAAGTCTTTGTATCTTCTGGGCCCCTAGCAGGTAGGTTACTGAGCTGTGCCCTCCCGGAGGTCCTTTTCAAAAACATCTGGGAGGAATGGCTCGGCCATTCTGCATTCTACGAAGTGTCCTGGGATCCTGGGCTCTCCACAATTGCAGAGAGTTTTCGTGTCATGTCCGAATCTAACATGGTATCCCACAAAGTCTCCGTGTCCTCTTCTCTTGGCCGGAAGCTGTGTAGGATGGGTCTCGGTAGTTGTAGCTCGGGTGGCTTCAGAGGAGCGTCCAGTCGCCACCGTTTGTAGTACGTAGACCTAAGCGACCCTGTTAGTGACGTCTGGGAGGAGTTCTTTGGCGATCCTCCAACGGCCCATGTATGCGTTCTGTGAGGAGGCTGGGGGGCCCCCTAGGATCCCGTCCATGACTGCTGAATTATCGAGGAATAGGATGAGTTCTTTGACCTCCGGGTTTAGGCGGATCCGGGTTTTGGCGAGTTTTAGGGCTTCATAAGTTTCCACGGCTTCGGGTTCATGGCTGTCTCACTTATCTAAACAAGCATGAGAAGTAAACACAATAGTCCAGTTAGCAGCAGTAGTAGCTCAAGTTTAAAGCTAGACTCTTCTAACGAGTCTGCCAAGCTGGCGAGTGTTACAACCTGGTCCCTTGTAACAGTTAAATCCCCTATAAGCAGCTGGTTCCGTTACAGTAACTGCTACAATTGCGATTATTGGCCTAACCTTTTGCCCTGTGGCTTAACGGTATAACGGATCGTTACAGTGAGTCAACTCACTGGGTTAACGGATGATTTTAAGGAGTTGCTTGCGGTTAGCTAACCCTAACCCTTCCATTAATCTAATTTGGCCTACCCTGTAGGCCCCTTATTACAACCATAGGAATTGCATCGTGATACAATCAGCCGAATTTACAATCGCCGTTCTTTTAAATACGGCCTCGTGTTACCCTACTATAACGGGTTACTATAATTACTATACCTGCCATATCATAAAGCCAATAACGCAAAATTATAGGCAAGCAATCGCATTCATCGCCATTATCGTGCTGTAACCGTGCCAACCGGAACAGATCAAATCTGCCCGCACAGGCCGCTGGCTACGGGATCACATCCACGAACAGCCTTTATTTCAAAGTTGGCTGGCTGGTGATATCCTGAACTCATGGCAAGTGACGATCGTCGCTTCGGAGCGGCAAAACCTGATACTTCAGCCTTTTAAGAAGGCCTCGGAAACGCTTCGATGCCGTGTGGAAGAGCTGCGCGCGCAGGAGCTCCAGCATATATCTGGATCTGCTATAATTGGCCGACAGTACATAGAAATGACATCAACAGCTTTGGTGACAAATTGGATGCGCCGGACAGGCTGGACTAAGATATTTACGTTGGGGATGCCGTCCTTTTTCTTTTCACACTCTCAGCCCTTTTCAAAGTAGCTCCCTAGGGTAGGAATACATGGAGCTGGGGAAAATAGCGAGAAGACACCTGGTTTAGGCGCCGCGGGAATATGTACAGCAGACTAATCTAATGGCAGTACTCGAGATCTGTAGCAATTATTGGGGGCTAATAATAGACATTGTCAAACATTAAGTCAATCGGCACGATTTAACTTTAGAATAGAGCTATACTATACTTGACTTCCCGCTAAGGGAAGCATTATCTCGGCCGGAAAGACAAAGGTAGAGGTTGGAAAGTAGATTCGGCATATGCAGGCTCTGGCAACTCAACGCGGCAGCCAACGAGTAGGCTGGTAACAGTACGGGGGAACAGCCGTTAGCGGTTAATGATTACGCGGTGACATGACAGCGGTAGAGGGAGGGAAGAGGGGGACCTTTGTTATTTCGACATTGGAGGACATGGCAAGTGTGTCCATATCCTTGTGCCTGCCTTTCTTGGTTAACTCGACCCTGACGGGCAATAGACGGACAGCTAAACAGCTATAAAGATAAATAGACATGTAAATAGAGAGGTAGGTACTGTAAATAAGTAGACAGATAGATACTATATCTGGGCGAGCTAAAATGAAGCAATATGTTTTATTAAAGCTGTTCCAGCTTTCATCATTAACTAAGATACGCGATGGGGCTGCTCTAATAATACTCTATGCGCTTATGCTTTATCGATAAGAAGCCAACTCTCCCTGGTGTTTTAGATCGACGGCGCTCGGCCGCAGAAACCAGAGCATCTTAGTAACCATGTTTGCCGCCAATAATGATGTCTCTTAGCTTAAACTTCAAATCCAGCGTTTTAATTGATGCTGCCAGCATTAGTAACTAAGATTAGCATCACATCGCAAAGCACGAGATATCTTCTATGCCATTACCCTATAACAATCCAGTATCGTGCATATCGGAATTTATAATGTCAGTAAAATTACACTTTCGCTATCGCTTGAATCCAGACTTATAAATTACATATTGAACTCGGAGATGCCGGGTTATAGCATCGCAATTGATTATGTAATATCAAACATCTCGCTCTTCACCGTCTTCATCCCTTCCATCACTTTGCCCCATGTCCCCGACTCTTTTTCTGTACACTCCTCCGTCTTGTGATACATTTCGTCCCTGCCTCCAATCTTGCATGCAACGCAACACCCCGCCCATTCGTCCAACTGCTTCTCGAACTCTCTTGCGTCCCCCGCCTCCTTCATTGCCGTCAACATCCTCTCCGTCTCCGTCATCCGAATTAACTGCTGGCTCCTTGCGAAATCCGCCTCTACTTCCGCCCTTTTCATCTCCTCCTCTTCCTCGTCTTCCTCCCCCATCCATCCTTCGTCTTCTTCCAACTCTCGCAAATCCATCTTCAACTGCTGCCCGCCACACACATCACACTGCTCTTCCCCTTCTGCACATCCTATACGCTCCATGTTGCCGTCCATCTCGCGATCCAACACCTCCCGTCGACAACACTTGCCCTCTGCAAACTCCACCACATCTTCGTCCCACCCATCTTGTCCCGTCGTCCTGTCGCATCCCTCCGCCCTGTTTTCTCCGCCCCATACACCTTTCCACATCACATGCCCCGTCTTGCTCTCCGTTGCTTCCGTTTCTTCCGTTGCTTCCCTTCTCTCTGCCGCCGCCGTCCTCCTTGCTTTCGCCTTCGCCAATGCTTCCGTCTGACGCCGTAACCATGACCTTCGTACCACCACTACCGACTCGCTCCTCTCTCCGTCTCTTCCTCCTCGCCCGCTCTCCTGCACGAAATTTCGCAAATCTCGCGGCATTCCTGCGTGAACCACCAACCGTACGTCCGGCACGTCCACCCCCAAACCCAACGCGTTCGTCGCCACGATCCACCCCGACTCTCCTCCGCTGCTTTCCTGCCACTCCTTCATCCATCTCGCCTTATCTTCCGCGCTGCCCGCCTTGTTCCAATATTCTTTACTCCCCATCGCCGCCGCTATCCGCTTGACTCGCTCGATCGATCCTCCGTAAACGATGACATTGCCTGCGTCGTGAACCTTTGCCCATGCCCTGACGATCTCGCACACCCTTTGCTCCACGGGGTCCTGTTCTTCTTCGCCCGGCCCCGCTGTCTTCTCCTCGCCGGCCGTCTTCTCCCCTTGCCCCCGTTTTCTCTTCTTTCCCCTGCTTCTCGCCCCTCCGCCGTGCGGTGCCGACGCTCCGATCCCGTCCTCGACCACCTCTACCCGATACTCGATGTTCCGTCTTGTCGTCCGCTCTCGAAACATGCGCACTCGATCGCCCACGAACCCCATCTGCGCATAAAACGCCAACTCTTCCTTCGGCTTCAACGTCGCCGTCAAACAAATCACCGGCACTCCAAACTCCTTCAACACCTCTCCCAACTTCCCTATCCGCGGCCGGAACTCCTTCGACCACTCCAACACCGTGTGACACTCGTCCACCACAACACGGTCCAACCTCTGCTGCCCATGCATCCTCTCCACGAACGCCCGGAACCCCTTTGTTGCCGCCCCCTCCGGCGTTATGAACACCAACGCCGCTCCTCGCTGCACCCCTCGGCTCTTCCATACGTACGCATCGATGCCCATCTGCCCGCACCGCCTCACCATGTCGCCCTCCAACGCCAACAACGGCGTGACCACGATCGTCATCCCGTCCGGCGTGCAAAATGCCGGCAACATAAACGTCAAACTCTTCCCGCCCCCCGTCGGCGCCACCTGTACGACCGGCCACTCCCCGCGCACCACGGCTTCGATCACCCGCTTCTGCGACCCCCGGAATGCCGCCGTCTCCCCCATCATCTGCTTCAACTGTCCCTGCATATCTGCCCGATGCAATCTGCCAAATCGTTGCTTCCGCAACCCTTCCTGCTCTATGTCGATTGCCGCCCGTGCTCGCTTCGACCCTGCGCCGCCGCCCCTCTCTGACCGATCGTCCGCCCCGAACCTCACGATCCTATGCCATTGCATGCTGGCTCTTCGGAACTCCTCTCGTCTATGTATCGTTCCCAAATTACCCTGCCCAAACATCCTTGCGTATACTAACCCTGCTATGTGCGACCCGTGCCCTGCCTGTAAATCGTATATGCTGTCGACCAACCCGTCCTCCCCTTCGTCGTCATCGTCGTCGTCGCCGCCGTAACCCTCTGTGTCTCCGACCAAACCGTTTAAATAACGGTTGGCGATTCCGATTGCCATGTGCCTCCATGCGCTGATGTTCAATTGCTGTCCCGAAAACTGCTTGCTGTATCGCTGCATCACCCTCCGCGCTCGGTCGCTCGTCCATTTGCGCTCTGTAAACCACTCCATAAACACTGCCTCTTCTACCCTTTCCTCTTCCTCCTCCTCGTCCCTTCCGTCCTCGCCATTCTCTTGTCGACTCCCGTTGCCATGGTCCTTGCCCCCGTCTTCCCCGACAATCTCGTCTGCCCATAAAAACGCGCTCTTCCGCCTCTTGCCCTTCAACCTGCCCTGCACATTCTGCCAAAACGGCAACGCCAACCACATGTACCATACCAACAACTCGCCCACTTCGCGCGGCAAATATCGGTGTATCACTTTGATATCTCCCGATTTCCGGAACCCCTTATGATACATCGTCACGAAACACATCATTCCTTCGTTTATAAATATGTTCCTCACCCCGCCGTTCATCGTGTTCCACATCCGTATCCCCAAAACCTCCGTTGATCGTGCCGGCTGCCCGCCCGTCATGTGCATCAACATCCATATCTGCTCGCGGAATTCCTCCAACGCCCTCCCGTAACTGCGTACTGCCTTCGCCTTGTACGGATGCCGCTCATCCAACGTCTCTGACAACCATGCCGCCCGCTTCTCTTTTGATCTCAATATCCGTCCCTTAACCCATCCACTTCCGGGCTGCACCCACCACTCGTTCTCGGGGTTTCTCAAAAACGAATAATCCAAATCGCCCTCCCCGTGCCGATCCTCGATGCGTGACCACGGTATCCTCGGCAATGCCTCCCTAATCGACTCTGCGTCGTCCACCATCGTCAATGTTGCCATCTTTCGTCTCGCATCTTCCAATAAATTATGCAACATGTCTGATAACTGATTCATCCGCAACCGCACCTTTCCGTGTATGATCTCATCTCCCCGCCAATCGATGCTCTCTCCTCCGGGTGTTGTGTATCGGATCTTTAACCCGTATGTCCGCGTGTTGATGATCCAATTCATCGGCGTCGGGTCCGCGTCTGCTTCATCCGAAATCCGCGTCATGAATCGTCGCACCTTTTGCCGTACAATGCGGAATAATCCCGTCGCCTTCTCTTCTGCTTTTTTCCTGCTCATTGTGTGGCGTAACCGTGCGATCTCTTCTCCCCTCTCCAATACGGATTGATACAACACCAAATATTTCGCAACCTTGATGACTGCTGAATAAATCGGCGTGTAACTTAACGCGCTCATCCAACGGCCATGATCGTCCATTCCCATCACTGCCAACGCACTGATAATGATGCTTTCATAATGGTTTCCGTTCTGCAATGGGTGATCCAACATGCTAACCACCATATCTAAACATGGCCGTTGCAATCTATCGTCGGTGTACCTACCAATTTTGTCGGATCCCGACACCACGGCCTTTACGCCTGTGCGGAATTCACCCCACCTCTTTGCTTGTTTCGTCGTCAATCGATATGGCGGCCGCTCGTCTTCATCTAACAACTCCATCCGTTGCCAAACACACATCAATGTGCGCCACTTGTCTTTGTAATTTTCCCATGACTTGGGCTCCATCCTCCCGTTGAACGGCGTTTCGGGCGTGACGTATATTTCCTTCCGCTCGACTTCGTACAACTCGGCCGTGCCCGGACTGCGATTGACGGCCACGGCATACGCGCTGTCTAATACCTGATCAAAAACGGCCCACATCTTCTGTAATTCGACCTCATGCTCCTCGATCGGACGTACTGCCTTTGCCAAATCGTCCCTGTCAACGTCCTTCAAATGGGCTGCCCACCCAACGCGATTTAACCACCGATCGGCTTCCCATTTGTCATCCACCGTTTTGATGGCTGCTTTGGACTCTTTGACAAACGCCTCTTCATCTTCGCGGTGGATTCGGTTTAAAAACTCGGCTTCCTTGTCGACCCCGTCGGTATCCTGATCCGGCTTGACGGACGGCGGTAATCCCCGGCCAACCTCGAACCAACTACTTGCCACACGCGACGGGAAAAATCTCTGACATTGAACGCCTGTTCTCCACGGTACGGCCCGCTCCTTCTCGGCCCCTAACTTCTTGGCCCATCGGCCCGGTCCCCGATCGTTGACCCACTCATGCTTGTTTCGATAATGTGCTCTTATGGTCTTTGGTGTCCGGGCCACATACGGGCATTCGTTGCATCCCAACCCATCCGGTTCTGGCGGTGGAATGATGGGGATTGGTGGTGTTGTTGGTGGCGGCACTGACCACTGGCGTAACTCTTCTTGTGTTTTGATGATGCCCGGGATTGCCTTCACAACATCGCTAATTCGTCTAACCTCTGCTGCTGTTGCCGGGATATGCTGTTGCTGTAAATGGGCTGCTACCTCATTGGCCACGCATGCAAACTTGCACACGCTGCAAATAACAAACGGGTACTCGGGCAAATAAACAAACGGATCCATTTTATATTCACCTGGCTACTATTTACTATAATAAAATAAAAAAACAACCATTGTTGGGCTTGATATATAATAAATAACTCAATACTGTTATTTCTTTCTTTTTTCTACCCCTTAATGCGCTGGCATTACTTCGCTTACCTGCATTTGACCTGTGGCCTGCTTGCTTGCTTGCTTTTTATTTTTTATATGGTGTAATACTGGCTGGCTGTTTCTAAATCCCTGCTCGTACTCTTGCTTACTCATTCCACAATACCCACTTTGGACCGTCATGGCGGGTTATATTACAAACTTCAATCTAATAAAAAACATTAATAAACTGGGCGAAATGGCTAAATAAATAAATAGACGGGATGCCCTTATTGCTGGCTTTTACAGCATGTGCATTTTGGCTGTTTTACCAGCCGGGAACCTAATTGCTTTCTACACTGAAATTTAATTGCTTTCTACCCCCTGGTCGTCAATAGCGTACTTTTTTTACTATGAAGCTGCAATTGCTTTCTACATGGGCTCTTTTACAGATGGCGGTTAGGGGAAGCTTGGCATGATGCTTCGTCTGTAGTCGCCTGCGTGCCAACGTAGCCGCCAGCGTCTCGAGATCCTCTCCCGTACGACGTCACGCCACAGGGTTACAGGGGGGCCCCAGCCCAATCACAGTTTTGGGGGCTCGTACGCGCTCTCTACTATTGGGTAAACCTGGGGGTGAGCCCTGACTGCTTATCTTGCATGTGGCTAAAGCCCTTGTGTCACCGCCATATAAGTAGGTATATATAGACAGGTATCCGTACGGAACCTCATCCCCCTCTTCCCTCTTCTCTCCTTCCCCTGCTGGTAGATATAGAGGAGGGGGAAAGGGAACCACCAACGTCACGCTCGAGGAGCAGGCGGGATCGGACGAGGCAGCTTCAGTCAGTCAGCTGCGTCTATGACGAAAAGCCACGTACGAAGAAGCCCCAAGTCCAAAGTCCCAGCTTCAGTCAGTTGGCTACGCTTATTACATGTACGAGAATCCACACCACAAGCAGCAACTCCTGGAGCCAAAGGGGCCCGAAAGTGTCTAATGCCACCCTAGGGAAGACTCAGACTACATAAAGTCCAGGTTCCATGCATGATTATGATAACGAAGAAACCGAAGAATCCCCCGTACGAAAAGATATCCCACGGCCATGGATCCCTTTACCCATCTCCCGGCGTTTCAGCTTGTTGTGTAAAAGGAGTGCAAGTACGCCTGCCTCTCCGAGCATGTCCCCAGGCACCTCCGTACGATACACCAGCAGCTTACCCGCCAGCGGCGCCAGGAGATTGCGGCTCTCGTACAGCAGATACCGGACATCCTGGCGACCGCGGCCGACCTGGACCGGCTCTACCGTCCGACGGGGGCTATCCCAGCGGTCCCAAGCCTCGGGGATCCCTGCTCTGTCGGACTTGCCTGCCGCGAAGATGGCTGCGTCTTTGTGTGCACGCACAGGGCCACGATACTTAGGCACTATCGTATGAAGCACTCCTGGAAGAACCCGTGGGTGAAGGGGGGTGATGTTCGCCAGCAGGCGCATTCTCACAGCCAGCCATGGCGTACGAACGTCCGCTGCCAGCGACTATTCAAAGGCGGCAGCGGCAGCTTCTGGTTTGAGGTCTTGGCCGACCCATCCTCCACATCTTCCGCGTCCATGGCACCACCGTACGATACCCGGCCGGTGCTGCCCCAGGCGGATGTACCAGTCCCAGCTGAGGATCTCCTCTTTCTAGAGCAGTACAGCTCCCAAGCCGCCCTATTCAAGGCTCGTACGGCAAAGACCATTGCCGAGGGCTCAAACTACGAGCCAAACCCGTGGCTCGAGCGGACCGGCTGGGTTGCTCACCTCCAGGGTCTTGACCACCAGAAGCTGCAGTCGGCCATCAGCCTGGAACCGGGGGATGGCTGGTACAGGGCCGATCACCGTACGATGCTGCAGGAGGTCTGGGCGAGCCTCGACCGCATCATCCAGGCGGCGCATCGTACGGCCACGTCCGAGGTGGCCGGGATCTCAACTCTGTTCGAGCTGCGCCGGCGGGACCACGTTCACAAGGCCAGGGTTCCCTTTTCCAGCCGGCTCGAGCCACAGACGAAGGCGCGGTACTTGAATGTCTGGTAGCGCATTGTCGGCTACCTCTTTCGTACGCAGACGTGGTATGAGGATGACTGCGGTGCCTACGAACTGTCGCCGCCTCAGGAGGAAGCATATAACGACCTGGAGGAGTTCCTGGAGGAGACTCTGCGGGCGTACGAGCCGCCGCTCGCGAAAGCCACTCTGGAGGTGATCGACCGCAAGTCTCTCCGCCTCTTCATCTCCCTGCTGGACCACGAACTCCCCAACTCACCGTACGAGAGCGTGGTCCTGAGCGCCCTCAGCGTGATGGGCCTCAGGGCAGTGGGCGATGCTGTTTCCTGGCGCCGGCCGCACGAGTACACCGGTATCCTTTCAGCTGCCATCAACATCGGTCGGCTCCTGGTTCTGCAGCAGTCGTACGAGGAATGCCGGCAGGTCCTGAACGCGGGGACGCCAGAGGAGAGGGAGGTCGCGCCAGGCCTCTTCGATTCCGTACGATCAAAGGTCTTGCGCTACCTGACTGTCACCTCGGCCACTACAAAGCCCTCGCCGATCGACTGGATCTTCGAGGTCAGGGCGTACGGCATGGCCATCAGTAAAACAACGTCCCTGGTGGCCGATGTACAGTGGAATGGCGAGCAGGTGCGTTTCGGCAAGACCGGCTTTACTGTAACCCAGCTTGTGGATCTCGTGCAGTCCCTCACGCTGGAGCTACACCGTACGATGCGCCAGCTTCTTCTAGTTGATGATAGAGAGGAGAGTGGCGGAGCAGGGAAGGCGGGAGGGAAGAAGAAGGGGAAGAAGAGGAAGAGGGGGCGCGCTGAGGAGGCGGTCGAGGTCGTACGAGACCCGGCCCCGATACCAATTCCAACGCCTGATCTATCGGCCGCTTTGCTTGTGTTGCTGATGAGACTGCCACACATCTGCAGAAGCGACACTGCGAAATTTCGTCTGCCGAGCGAAATAAAATCGCCAGTGCAGTTAAAGGATCAATAAAATCATTCTCAGGCAAGCCGATTTAGAAAACTTTAAGTTTCTTCCGCCAACTATAGAGCTAATATTATATCTTGAGCCCCCAAGATCTGATGGCATGAAATACCGAGCTTGCGATTATATAGCTTGCCGAATTCAGAAAATACAGGCTCACTGTCACGGAAAGCACGGCTGGCTGCCGCCCTTTCTGCCGTAGGTTTATCCAGCCGTGCAGCCATTGATCCAAGAGGAGGTACCTTGGATAGAAGGTGTGCAGTGCCAACGATTCTTTCGATCAAGAGCAGCTAGTGGCTGGTTTGAAGTAGGTCGAGGTCATTCCTACCCTACACAAATTAACTCCGGCGGCCAGTCAGACTGGATAAAAAGAAGATGAGAACATTTGATGGACGATGATAAAACTCCGGATTGCGCCGAGGCGGAAATACATCTTGATAAAATTCTGACCAGAGAAAAACAGCGACTTACAGAGGATAACCAACCGGCCATACACGACCAGTCACCAAGAAACAATACTGTTGCCTCATCCACTCCTTGGATGGATTGCACCCAGTGGGACCGAATATACAAGGGCGCTCAGCGAGACATCTTGCAAGCCCTTATCCGATTGCCTAATCGCCACCATCTTACTACGCATTATTTCATAGGTCAAAGATCCCGCAAAACCAGGCGCGCTATCGTCAATGCAGACGTTGGCGAACAGAAAGTATCATGTCTTCTTGGCGCATTGGATTGCCTGCTTGACAGATGTGAGGAAACCGTCCGGAACACTAGCCGCCACATCCTATGCTGGCTCCAAAACACAGATCACCAATCTTGTAGCCGGAAGCCATTCTCTCTTGTCTCCAAGGTTGGCAGTAAGAAGCGATACCGTCGGCTTTGGAAGTGCTTAATAGCCTTTACAATCCGAAGCTATCGTGCTTTGGAAGACTTAGAAGAAGAGTTGACCAACATCCCCCTTAGGTTGAAAGCGCAGAATCAAATACGGGAGCTTCTTGAGCACGAGGCGTGGGAACATATTTAGACTGGTAAAGGCTTGTGGCCTGATGGCCGAAATCGAGATACTCGCAGTCGCTATGCCATGCCGGAAATTACTGAAGATGGTGATTGCAGTGAAGATGCCATGTCTTTTAGTGATATGGAAGATGCGGAGGACAACGATGATGAGAATGATGATGGGGAGAGCAATACGGAGATCAACAGCCTCCCCCACAGAACCAGCAACATTGGTCAAAAGAAATGAGAAGGCCCTGAAGAGTTTGCTCTGATGAACAACAGTAACCTACTACAAAGCGCTATCAAGATTACGCAACTAGCATTTGAGGGCCAAGTTAGCGACACGATGCCGGACCAAATTATCGAGCTACTGCTTCAACTGAGCTTGATACTGATGACGGAGAGATTCGCGGATGGCCAGCCAAGCTCGGCACTATTGGTTTATTTCAGCGGCGTCCTGGGCTTTACGGTTTGTGGTAAGGGCTATAAACCTGCAGAACAATATACTACGACCTTGTCAGGGCTTATGTTTATTCAACGGTTACTATTTCTAAATGGACGGCCCGGTTACTCATTTACCCAGCATCCTGACAACGGACTTGATCAAGAATACCTTGATCTAGTAGCGGAAGCTTGCAAGTCTCGTGCGCTGTCTAATCGCGGCCAATGGAACTGGGCAGCTGTATCCTCGTACCGGAAAAGGGCAATGTATCTCCAGGAGATGTTGCTGGGAGCATTTTATACCGCCTGTGGCCAAGCCCCGCGAGCTGAATATCTTCTCACGATTGATTGCCAGAACGGCGAATATACCAAGTACGGCATTTATGTTTGGAACGGCTCGATGGTATATATCGTCCGGATTCACGGGGCCAAAAGAACCACAAACCGGGAATTCTACGTAGTCCGATTTTTACCAGCTAAGCTGGGCCGGGTCGCTTACTTATACCTTGTTTGGATCCGTGGATTTGCAGCTCTGCTACGACGCGAGCAGCTTGAGTATTTAGCAGACGCCTTAGAAGAGAGACCTCAAAACCATCGTCTGTTCTCCACTGATGAACAAACTTGGGAACCAGGCCGCCTGACCTTGGTCCTTAAAGAAGCAACTACAAAGGCATGGGAGCGCGCAATTAATGTCCAAGTATATCGACAAATTACCATCGGTGTGATTGAAAAGCATGTCCGAGAGATATGCTTACCATTTAACCAGTATGACGATCGTGGCCCCGAGGCAGATCTAAATGTCATTTTTGCTTGGCAAAGCGGGCACCGTCCACTGCAGCGCGGCATTACATACGGGCTCGATGGCGCCTACCCATCCTGTCTGCAGCCATCTCTTCTACGTGCCTATGAGTGGGCATCGTCTCGATGGCACGAATTTCTTCGTCTTGCAAGCAAGGTTATGCCATGTCCATCGCCCCAATTGTCAGAAATTAATGAACAAGCATCAGAAAAAGTCAGAAAGCGAAAGAGAAGCAGCGTATCAGGCAGATATGACATTCGAAAGTTAGATCTTATCGCTTACTACGAGGGAAATGACTTTGATATATTAGCTGTTACAACTCTCGAAGATCATGAAACAACTCGTGCGCTGAAATCCTGGTTCCGGGCTCAAAGTCTAACATGCCTTGAACCATACCTACAACATATCCAACAGATTTATCCGAAACATTATCCGGAACATTATTAAGCTTGTCTGTGGCTCTGTCGACTATTTCTAGCCATTGATTCATTTTATCTATGGCCTTGCGAGCATCTGGGCCAACCTTTCTCAGATGAGAAATTTGCCACCTCAGGGGCGGTGATTGTAACTCCGGGAGCGGAATCAGACGCAAGAGAAAAAGCATAACGACGCCAAAGGCAAATATATCGCCGGGGGAGCCACGCTTGCCGCTCTGCTTGTATTCGGGCGGTATATACCACGGTGATCCGGCGCAATGTCCATCTCCTGTAGATGACCACCCAAAATCGATGAGGACTGGGCCTCTATCCTTTGAGTAGAGGATATTCGCCGGCTTGATATCATCATGTGTAACTCCCTTTCTGTGGATGAAGCTCAGGGCGTCAGCCATACTATAAAGTACTCGCCTAGCGTCGCTGTAGTCTAATTTGCAATAAGTGTTTCTGCGACGTTCGCAGTAAAATAGCAAGTTAGGCGCATTAATATACTCTATATAAACCGATAGCAATCTTGCGTCAGCGGCATAACAAGTTGCAATAGCGGGCTATAGCTGAATTAGCTTTGTAGAATTATATATAGTTTAAGTCTTGACTTACATGTAGGCCTATTTCGAAATGGTTTTTTACTTCATTCAACCAATATCTACCGACAGACGAGACGTTCAAAGCTGAAGCGGAATCTGCAGTAAAATCCAGCTTGCTTCGCCATATTTTAACGACCACCAGCCTCCCCGGAATTTTCGAATGATGGGCCTTGTAAACAAGTGAGTTTCTTTGGACTGATAGATCAGCCCTGCGAGTAAGCTCATAGTCCTCCTCCCTGGTGGCACTGACTATCTTTAAGGTATCATCAAGCTGAAGTTCTTCTAGCGGATGACACAGGCCGGAAACGACGCTTATATCAGTATTGCTGACATTTGATAACGTGCTTAGAAAAGCGGGCTCGTCGATCAGCGGGTGAGTCGGCGCTGTCTCGAAGATGGTAGAAGCACTTGACTCTTCGCTTGTCTCCTTTAATTTCGCTCTTTTATTTGCTGTTGAATCTTGCTGTGACGATGATGGCTCGAATGATCTCTTGTTGGTCCTTCTCGGCTGATTGCGAGGCTCCGTGATGAACGAGATATAGCGGCGCGGGAGAATGGTTATGTCGAAAATATGCTCCTTCGAAATGTAGATACCATATGAAGAGACGTTAAGAGCAACTCTTCCCATAAACCCGAGATTAGTGGGCATGTTCTGGCGAGAGAGTGGTAGCTGCCTAATGATAATCGACTCCCTCGCGCTCAATCCTGTCGTGTTGCACAAAAGTATCACGTCACTATTAGGATCGAAGATGAGGTCCATACAGGTTTTCCTCTGAGTCTTGTGGGGGTGGCCTTTCTGGTTCTGGTACGATGACCTGACCTGCAGTTTAAACCCAAAATCATGTTGTGACTGGGTAAGAACGAGTTCTTCCCTGGCAGTGTAGAGAGCATCCGTTACTGACAATCCAATAGCTTGCACGCTGACTTCTATTAGACTCTTTGTATTCAATCTGAGCGTGGCCCTTTTAATGCCCGGTCCGCATTGCTCCAGAAGTCCGGTTTGCGTGCTGCTACTTGTCTTGTCGGTGGCGATGCTTTCGTTTGATGCGTGCGAGCTTATGGGAGAGCCGTGTTCGCTGGCTTCTCCTTGTTGAAGCAAGTCATGGCTCAAAGCATGACTTCCATCGTTTGCATTTTCTTTCTTCGATCGAGTATCTGATTGTTTAATTTCACTCGTTGTAAGGGCATTCGTGGCCTCAGATAATGGACCTGTATTCTTCGCCTTCAATCTACCCCACCATTCCTTATGGCGGTTCTTGATTGCCTCAAACTCGCTGGAAGTGAAGGCATCCGTAGCGTCAGACACGTTCTCGGATGGATGATTTGCCTGGTGGAGGATTTCAATATTCGTGTCGCATTCTATAGTGGGTGAGGAGATGGTTTGTTAGAACTTAGACAACTGGCCCTGTGCAACTGACCTACATACCTTGTTTGTTGTGTTCTATCCCACTGGCCGTGAGTGGGTTGATACCGTCAGAAGCTTGCTGAGTGGTGCGTTCCATTTATGGCATGTGTATCCAGTCTCGAGAACAGAGGAAAAGCTGAATAACAGGGTCGTGGGCATGAAACCAGAGGCTCGAAAAGACGCTATAAAGATACAAATACGCGTCACTGTAAAGATTACGAGTCAAAAATCCAAATGTTCTCTAGGGTGCGGTATCAGGCTATTTGCACTAGCAACACCTACTCCGCAATCTATGGGGTGCTGCCTGGACGCAAGCTGCACCTTGTCAAGGCCCTGGTTCCTGGCGGTAATGGTGATTGGCTGCAGAGTTGGCCAAACAACTCGCGTGTCAGCATGCGCGGAGAAAATCAAGACGAATGGGGTCAACGGAAAAGATGCCGATTATAGGAATAGCCTCAATGTGATACTGTACGTATCTCTTTAAAGGTTGGTAAGGCAGGTTTTTTGTATTTTCTCTGTCAGCAGCGCCGTATGTATGTACTTATAGAAACTTATTTATAACGGACTTAAGTGCTTGTATGCATGGGGATATCTGATACTTACTCTGATGAAAATTTTAGCAGACGAATGATATACCCTAAATTTTCCCACGTGTTGATTAGGTTGATTAGTCAACTACGAGCAATGTATAGAAAACCTGCCTTACCACCTTCAATGAGATAGTCAAGGACCTCGCAATTACAAAATTCTGTGGCGTAGCGGGAAAACCCACCAGCTGTGGGTCATAACTTAAGATCATGAGGCCTCTGCTCGGCCTTTTCTATTTTTGCCATGATTGGAGGTCGTATCTATATGATTAAGTTAGGGATACGGCTACCGCGTCGGCTGTTATTCACTGAACCGGTACGAAGCTGATAGAATGAACAAACGTTCGATGAACAAAGCGAGTACTAAAAGTACCAACATGCTATCACAGTCAAAACTTCAACTATGAATCGGAATAGACTAATCACTATAGTATTTTCCATTATTGTTAGTAAGATGACGCAAGTCGGATCAAAGATTCACAGCCAAGCTTTAAAATGTGATGCGGTAGTTACCTATATTACTAATAAGAATTTTTGGGGGAAACCCCTGTGGGATATACGCTGATTTAATGGGCAATGCAAGCACTATGTATTGACAGATCTTTTACTTTTAGGCTTGCTCATACACAATAAAAGTATTTCTTCCTTTTAAAAGCAATAGCTATATAGACTAGTTTGTATAAGATGTTATTATGTACCTGTTCGTCAGTAAAAGTAGAACCAAACTTCCTATCGTTAAAAAAAAAAATTCTTAAAAAAAAAGGCAATCTCCAAAGACTTAGAGTAAATCTTATTTTACTTCAGCATAAAATATTAGATATCTATCCAATTTTTTTTTCGCCTTTAGTTTTATTTAAATCCAGACTTTGGTCCTCAATAAATAAATCTTTATGCCTTGCTAACCGAGATGCTGATTTAGTCCCGCATTACATAAGCCGTTGGAGCACGTCTGTCTAGCCTAGCTTGCCTCTTCTCTCGTTTCTCATCTTCCACAATCCAATCTTCTTTGTCTTCATGTCCTTGTTAAAATGGATCCTCAGCTTCCGAAGATTGACTTGATGATGGACCCATCATGGTATTGGTTAAACGACAAATTTAGCCTCGATCCTCAAGCGCTCTTCACCACGCTACACGATCGCTTTAATACTAAGAAATTTCCTTTACAGGATCCTGTTGCTTTTCACCGGGATGTCTACGAATGTGCCGACAAGGCCGAAAGTCTAGATCAGTTCTACTCTAAACTAGGGGAGCGGAAGGCTCAAAGGATTGAGGAGATGGCTAAGGCATGGAATGAGATCGGCACCTGGCTTGCAGCATTCCCTAAAAGCCTGTTCTGCCAACTATGCTACGACGAGGAGAATATGGAGGTAAAGTTGAAACCGGGCAGTTTGAATGACGGCCCCGTAGAGCGATGGCAAGCCTTTACTCAATTCACGCGCACAATGTCGTTTGACTCGATGGTGAGATTTTTTGATGGCTTTGCTAGAGATGAACGCAAGAAACAGGAGGGGAAGAGGCGTGGGCGGAAGGAGAGGCTGGAAAGTTTCAAGAGGGAGCGTGCGGCCGAGCGCTTGGCTGCTGCTTTTCGAGCTAACAAAGTAGCTGCTCCGGACTTTACTACTGACAGTTCTCCCAGGACAGCGAGCAGCAGACCGAAGTCGTCTCGAGATGCGTCAAACCTAAGAACCCCGACATCTCCAGCGGCTACTATTAGCGACAAGCCACGACCCACATCATCATCCAGACGACGCGGCCCGGACCAGCCCGAGGCGTTGGCGGAAGCACGAACAACCGAGGGCTCAACAAGAAGAAAGAGGAGCAGTGATGAGGATACGAACGGATCTAAAAGGAAGAAACGGCGCGTGATGAGTGAGGGTGCTGGAGATAGGGATGCGGAGAAGCCTACTGCCGGACAATACAAACGGAGGGCTGCAGAAGCTACGCCGACCTCGAAGCAAGCTGAGCAACGCAAAATGATAGACGATTTCCAAGACGATACGAGAAAGAAGCGATCCAGAATAATTAACGATCCAATCTCAAGTTTCCGACAACCGCCGGAACGGGCTGCCGAGCTGTACCAAATCGCGCGAGATATGACACCATCTGAGGCGAGCAGGGCAAGCAGTCTTTGCTCAACCGCGGTTCTACCTGGCTACGATCTAGATATGACGGACGAGGAGCGCATCCAAGGGGTGCCCAGAAAATTAGAGCCGAACAGCTCTGTTTCTACTGATGATAATCTATCGTTTACCACTGCCCAGTCGTCTCCAAAAGAAGATACCGAAGCGATAGCGACAATTCCGGCGCCTAAAGGATATGCAAATACAGAGCTCTTGCAGAGAAACCAGGCGTCCTCACAACGAGATAGAGATGGGCTTGCGGCCAAGACGTCTACTATCTCAGCAGACACAAGAGGATTTAACGGGAAGCCTCGATCCCCCCGCCGGCAACGAGTTGATAAGAGACGATCACGTGGAGAACAAAAGTCACCGACACCGAAGAAGCAACTTCGTCAAAGAAAACTTCAAGAGCAGAACGCCTCACCTTCGGTCCAACAAATTCTGCGTTCCGGCCGAGCTTCCAGACGAGACCCTGCACAAGAGCTGTGGTTCCTTGGCGATGATGGTACGACTTGCGCGGTGGCAAGTAAAAAGCGAAATTAGCTGCACTTTCTGGTGATGATATCACGGAACACAAGGTGAACAAGGTACTTTGTAGGGTCTTATAAGAGATTCTAACGCCAAGTGCCAGTTAGCTCGAGGACATAGCCGTTAACCTGGCAGGGCTGGGGGCAGCGGGCAGTCCTCTTGCTTGACTAACAGCTCACATGTTGTTGATGCGTCTTCCAGCATGGTCGTTAATCTGACAGGGTCGGAGGCAGCGGCGTAGCTGAAGAATGCCTCGATGGCAATGTAGCTGGCTCTGAAGGCATGGTCGTTATCCTGGCAGGGCTGGGTGCAGCGGCGGAGACTTTAGAGGCCTTGGGCGAGGTCTTCTTGGAAAAGCCTTTGCAGTAAGTTCCTAGGATGGATCCGAAGAAAACGAAGATTTGGGAATGATGGAGATAAGACTTGATGATACCCAAGGCTACATAGCCGCAGAGCGAGCTCACACCAATGCGGTGGTGAAGCTGGAGACTTTATGTATATAGTGATGCATTCTACGCATCTCATGTCTTACTTTTCAAGCATTCGGGTTCGCGTAAATTACCATTTTAGGTTTTGCAGTCAAAGAGCTAGCCTCTTTCAGACACCACCATCCTGGTTTGTTGTATTATATAATTAGCAGTCAAAACTACTAACCTATCTAAGAGCTTGCTCTTTCAATCCAAGGAGAACCGTTGGTTGTAAGCTTGCAGTTTGCGTAGTTTTCTTTACGTACTCCGTAGCTGAACGCCAGTCATGCCAAAGAAACACAAAAAGGTTGGTCGTCCTCGAAAATACGCCTCTAAAGCGGAGAAAATAAAGCATGACGTTACTTCAGGCAGCTCGACAGTATCCGGACTCTGAATGTCCCAGAACTGGCATAGAGTCTTGATTGCGTACAGCTCTCGGCCTTTAGTCTTATGTTGATTCCTAAAATGAAATACGGCTCCGTCACCGGCTTGGACCGCAATCTTACACAGAAGGCATATGCCGAGCCTGTGGGGGCTCCGGAAAGTAATGAGGTCTTTGGTCGTTTCTTGTAACTCTGCCTAAACTTTAGTATTGTTTAGATTCTCAGGTGGCTGCTGGAGAACTCTTACCTTCGTTTGGGATAGCTTTCTTCTTCACACTAGTGCTGGTTATACTCGTTGTCGTAGGAGATCCCACCGCTTCAGGCTCTTTTCTCATCTTACTTGCCTGGTGGATGAATGCATGCCACTCGGTTGAAGCCCACTCATAAGCACGAAGCAGTGATGGCTGCAACCGATGCGGGAGGCACCATCAAGACCGTATGTCGTGTTACGTTGAATAACCTTATGCCCGCTCTGCATCGCAAATGCGACGTTCTTATCGGCTGCTGGGCTCTTTTCGTCATATTGGTTAAAAGGGGTGTAGACTTCTCGCACGTGCTTTTCTGTTATGCCAATAGCAATTTGCCGGTACATTTGACTAGTTATCCTCTGTTTCCATACGCCATGTGCTGCTGCTTGCAGAATGGACGTACATTTCGACGTTGCCCATGGCTTTTCATTCTTTCCGAATAGCAAATGCGTGGGCCGCCATAGTTCCCTTATTTTCATGTGTTCGTGGAGCTCGCGACGTAAAATCTCTGCTACAGGATGAATAAATGCGAGGTACTTGATAACCACTAGACCAAGCCGTAGTGGCAGGAATCGGACCACATAAAACTCCTTGTTCGTCATCCGCTTTGCTTTATGGTGCTTGATGATGTACACCACGGAGCCATTCCACACATACACGCCTCTCGAAGCCCATGCCGTGTTTTCGCATAGAAGCCACTGTAGCTCGCGCAGCCGCGGCGTTTGGCCTCCGCTTGTGTATTTGCCACCAAATATCGACTCTTGTAAACGAGTCACCATACATAAGTAGTGCTTCACAGCTGACCATTGCCAGCCTTTATGGGCTATAAGCGGTGGCTGATGTCTGTAAGGCTGACTTAATTGGGCGAGGAGTTGTCTTGTAGCCATTTGGAATCCGTTCTCCTCGTGCTTCACGAACGAATAGCCAACTTCTCGATTTGTCATATTGTCCTTGATTTCAGCAATGTTCAAGACTGGATCAAGACCATAGAGCAGATCCTGAGCCATAGCCTCTGCTTCTGATATGAAGTAGCCAGATAATGTTCGGAATTGGTCCACCATACTAATCGTCAGCTCCGTGCCAAGCGACACAACTTGGTCATCGTCACTCCAATGAAGTATAAATGACGGACCCTCCGTTTTGGCGACCGAGTAGCCGAAACTGCGCAAGCTGAACATTTCAGCAAGAGAGCTTGCAGATCCAGCGGCAATCAATTTGCTGCAGAATTGTTGAATCATTTCAAGCTGCCCGTCATCTGGTCTCCGTGGAATATCGAGACTTGAATACGTCGAGAGCGGCAATGCAGACTCGAGAAATAACAGACGCTGCACGTATATGAGCCCTGATAGCGATGGGCAGAAGTCTCTTGCCAGCTTAAACTGCTGGCAGTCGCTTGAGAATCCGAAAATGCCGCTGAAGTAAAGTAGCACTGTAGACCCGGGCTGCCCACCTCGGACTTCTTGTTTACATATAGCAACAGAAAGCTTGAATAATAACTCAAGAAAGTCAATGCTTGCCATTTTTAAACGTCTCTTGTCCTGATGATGATTGACATTGGGTTGATTGACGGCATGTTGATAATTACCCGCGTTCGTGCATGCCTGCTCAATTTCAGGTGCTGAATCTTCATCGCTTATTATGCTCTCAGATGATTCCCAACCAGACTCATAATGACTGGAATCCGAGCTCTCGCCTAAGCAAGAGCCTCGATCCATTGCATTGCTATCATGCAGAGTTCTATTCAGGTGTTGTGCAGTATTTCTGTTACTCTCATCGCGTACTTCTGTCTCTTGGACTTCATCAAAACAGATGCCTGATACTTCGTCGGTGCTGGCATACCTGCCATCTTCCACTGGTGGCCATTGACCTTCTCTGGCATCAAACATGCCCCATATTGGGTGTTGGACTAATTGCAACAAAAGCTGACTTATATCATCTGGAATCTGAACACCTGTTTCTTCCTTTGCCTCTCTTGACAGGTGGTGTGATCGGATAAGAAATGCTATAAATTTCTTCCATGTATCTCGGTAGCGGCGTCTAGTAGAGCGCTCCGTCATAACTTCGAACGACCGCGAGTTATATTTCATGGCGTTGGATGTAACCATCCAGCATCGTATCAGACTCCACGGCCTTTATTTATGTCAGAGGAATTCTCAGTATAACCTCGGCCCTGAATGGATTGTAAATGATTATTATCAAAAGGGCCCTCATTGTAACTCTTCCGGTATAAAGCTACCTCTGAGATCTTGAGAGGAATGCCATCATCGTATTGGTAGTTAAGGTACCGATAATGGCCGCCTGCACCCTGAGCCAGGTCGCTTCTTTTATCTTCGGCTCCTTCTGTAATTTGCACACTAATGTGGTAACAAGCCTCATTCACATCTGTAGTCCAATCGTGTTCAAGCCAAATATACCTAAGATAATTTAGTATCGAGTAAATAGGTAATAAATAATCACTAACTTTCCACCAAAATCATAGGTGATATCTGGCAGACTTTGGCGAATTTCTGGGATAGAATCCGTTGTTGGAGTCTTATTGTCACAATCTGGTTCACTGTGATAGTGAAAAACCCTTATAAACAGCTGGTTCCGTTACAATAATTGCTTACAATAGTGATTATTGGCCTAATCTTTTGCCCTGTTTGGCTCAACGGTATAACGGATCGTTACACTTATTATCGGAAGCTATGACCTAATACTATGTAAGCTAGGATAAAGGAAGTGGAAAGAAGACATAAACACCTTTAAGGCCTTCACCCAACGTCTCTGACTGGTGGACATTGGGATCTCAGAGATAAGTAAATGTAAAGAGGTTGAGTATATATTACTAAGGGATCAGGGCAGCAGTGAGTAATATACTAGTTGGTAGTCACGATTTTATAGTAGTACCAGGTGTTTATGGTAAAAAACTGTTGGTTAAGGTCTGGCCAAGCTATTGAAGAGCGGAATAGAGTTGCTCTTATATGTATAGGAGATTGTTCCTAATTGAACCGATGTTTATTATAATACCTTAGTTTAGACAAAATGATAGAAAGGTATATATCCTCTGGTTTACTACCTTTTGTAGACTTATATTATTATTCCCGTTAGCTATAAACTTAGAAAGGCCTTTGTAAAGATTAAAATCTCCATGAATTTCTATTCCCTTAAGGTATAGTATGTCAGTCTAGATCTTTAATAAGCAAAGAATAGGAAATTGAAAAATAAAGAGATTTTAATTATATTTACTAAAAATAATATATATATTAAAGTAATCCTTAAAGTCATTAAAAGTATTTTTATTTTAGGCTTAATAGGCTTAAGTATTTATACTTATTATTGGTTTTTTTTTTTTTTTTGCCTTTTGCTTATTAGTGTAACATTCTATTATACTGTTGTGACGAACCGTACACTAGATAGTTAGTAATACGAGGGCTTCCCAAGGGACAAACCTAGAGTTCAGTTCTGGGTTTATGTTGGCGGAGCGATCAGGAGATCTTCGGGCAATGTAAACAGTAATGATAATGTCACCAGATAGTAAGCAGTGCAGAGCGTGTTGCAATCTTGATTCTGTGTTAACAACTGGCTATCTAAGTTATCTAAATGAGCGTAGAGAAGTGAACTTATATATCCGATTTGACTGGGCTGGATCACTTGTAGAATCTAATGATCCGTCGTGGATCATCTCATAGTTTTGATGATCCGTGTCTGGCTCATTGGATCATTGAAATGATCTAATGATCCATCCGTGATTGGTAGGTCGGTCCTACGTTGATCCGGTTCTGCCTACCCGGTAGGCCTGTTGGTGCGACCATAAGAGATGGGTCGTGACACATATGCGCTACTAGGTCAAGTGGAAGACATATCTGGATATATCAAAGCTCACGAATATGCGCTCGCTTATGAATTTGATCATTATGTTGGTGGTCATTTAACGCGATCTGGAAATGGCACCGACGTGGAAAATAATCATGGCTATGTTCTCGATCTCGAAGCAAATTGCCGTGAAGCTTTCTCGCTTGGTGGAAGCCCGCCGAGTGCTACTAATCCGATAAATGCAGATGCCATTCGTTCAGCTGCGCTTGCAATTAACCCGAGAAACGGCTACGCAGCTCAGAAGACTTTATTGGATGTGTGACGATCCGGTCCCTAGATCCTAGGTTATCGTTTATAGGGTAGGGGGAGATTCCCAAGGGATAGATGCGTGTGTCTATGTTGGCAGATGGGATAGGATATCCAGTTATTGAGCACGTTGCGTAGTCACGTAGTTGGTAGATAAGATGTAACTCGTATCTGGTACTATTGATGTGTTAACGACTGACTATCTAAGCTATCTAATGAGTGTGTGTTCGTTTGACTTATATAGTAAGTCGCTTCGTGAAAGTCGACTGAGGTCGACGGTCGGCCTGTGTCGACTATCTATAAAGCCGACGCGGAGTCGTTGTCGACTTTTCGTTGATTGGTCGTTCGGTCCGTACCTAATCCGTGGTACGTACCAATTCATGCGTTGGGTCGTGACAGGATGCTTATAGCGAATACTGTAACAACAAAACTAATGAAAAATGGGCTAGTAAGCTAGCGGGTACAGATGTCTATGGATTCTACAACGCATTCAAGATGATTGATTCTTTGCGGCTCGAATTAGATGTTATTGTTCCCTGAACTTATTATAAAAGATCATTGTAATTTCAAATTTCTTTCATAATAATTCATTGTTATTCCACCCGAAAGTTAGGTTTTACCGCGTACCGTAATAGCAAAAGCAGGACATTAACAAAGGAAAAGGCAAATTTTCTAACCTGCTACAAGCCAGATAAAATTCTCCTCTTAGTTTTCTTTATTATTACATGCCAAATACGCTTGATGTAAGTAACTTGCCAAGCCAATATAAATATAGGGTCTAGGGTTAGTCTTTTTTTTTTCTTTTGGGAAATCGGTGCTATGAATGAGGGGGCGGAGACAGGATGTGGAGGTAGCCTACCCGGCACTGGCAGTTGGGGTTAAATGGGGTAAGGCAAGCAGGGGTCAGATGGGTATAAGAAGGCCGGCGCCCGGGTGCGCCCGGGGTTTTGGAGGCTTGTTTTTTTTTCACCTTTTCCCACTGCTTTTTCTTATAACCTTTTTCCGCGACTTTTCTTATGGCTTTTCTTATGACTTTTTCCATGATTTTTCCGCAGGATTTTCTTCCTACCTCTTCAATATATTATTTTTTCCTATTGTTTTAATGCACCGCTTTTATTTATCTCTTTGATGCACTGTTGTTGTTCATTGCTTTGATGCACCGCCATTGTTTATCGCTTTGATGCATTACATGTAATGCACTGCCTTGATACACTCCCTTGATATATGTTGCTTGTATATGTTGGAAGTGTTAGAAGCTCTCTCTTGTGTATATGCCCTTTCCCTTAGATGAGTGCTGCTTTTTACAGCAGGCTTGTTTTCTACACAAGGCTTGTCTCTTGTGCTTTGGATAAGTGTTGCTTGTGAAAGCCGAGTGGTTATTCAAGCGAGCTTTGCCTTTTATACAAAGACCTTTTTGAACAAGTGTTGTTCTCTTACATAAGCGTGGTTATGTTATGCAAGGAGTGTGTTTTACAGGAGCGCTGTTTTGCGAATATGTGGTGTTTTCTCGGGCAAGAGTGGCTGTGTTACAGGCGGTGGATTGTTTGCACAAGCTTTGGCCGTTGAAGAAGGGCGAGCTTCCTACCAGCGTGGTCTCCCGAACGAGTGTGGTGTTGTTGACCAATGCGGTCCTCTGAACCAATGCGGTCTCTCAAACGAGTGTGGTCTTCCGAACCAATGCCGTCTTCTGAACCAATGCCGCCTCCCGAACGAATATGGTCTGCTGAACTGGCGCTGCCTCGTGAAGGAGAGCGGTGTTTACAACAAGTGTTGTGTTTTTTACAAGAGCAGTGTTTTTGAACAAAGACGGGCTTTTTGAACAGGCGTTGTTTTTGAACAAGTGCTGCTTTGTTTAGAGAGCTTTGTTGACTGAAGGAAGGTGAAACTGAAGCGGCTGGTAGCCCTACAGCGGACACTAACTCCAACCCCAACTCTAACCCTAAAGTAAGGGTAGAGGTTTAAGTTACACAAGACTGGAGCTTAGAGCGTCTGTTGCACAAGGCAGGCCTAGGTAAGTAAGCAAAGTGGGTTGAACAAAGGCAGTGTCGTGAAGTGGTTCCCTAACTCAAGGCTTGCGTTGTTTAGAGGCGCAGGGCCCTAAAGTAAGGTCTGTGGTGCAGGTGCTGAAGAAGAGGGTGTTTCAAACAAACTCAGTTTCTCCTTGGCTACTTGTAAGCCAGGTAAGTAGTTTACAGGACCTAGCAAAGCCAACCGCTGGGGTTTTTACAGCAGTAGGGAGTACAGTAACAGAAAAGTAGGGGCTGAGTCTTGTGGGAAAAAAAAAAAAGGTCAAGTAAGCCCAGCTCTTAACTCTGACCTTAATCTTGGCCTTAACCTTGGCCTTAACCTTGGCCTTAACCCTAACCCTGTGCCTGCTACAAGCCTGTAAGACTGTGCCTGTTTTTGAAGCCTTGCCCTTGCTAGGAGTAAGTGTAACTCTAACCGCTTGGAACAGTTGAAAGTAGTGTTGAAAGTAGTGTTGAAAGTAGTGTTGAAAGTAGTGTTGGGTTAGGGTTAGGGTTATAAAGTACTGGGACGCTGCAAAGAGGAAAATAGATATGATGAGCAACAAAGGTCCGACACTGCTCTGGTCTGTAAAGACGACAGAGGTGTTTCGCCCTTGGTGGGCTCATTATACCCCAGGGTCCCGACTCGTTAAGGTAGGGTTAGGTTCCTTACAGTAGCTGTTTTTTTCTTCCTACTTCTACCTCCGGAGGCAGATTAGTCCCACTCTCGCTTCTAAATACAGTAACCCCACTTCTGCCTCCGGAGGTAGACTGATTCCACCTCTGCTTCTACTCTAGAAATCTAAACACCAACGGGGCCATGTTTCCCCTTTTCCTCCAATCACAATCCCTGCACCCTCAACCCTGCAGCACCATTCACAATTTCGCGTTTTTCCAGCTTCAGGTCCAGCCGTAAACGGCGCCCGTTTCCCCAGCCGCGCCCCACTGCGCCGCCCAATGGGGAGGGCATATTTCTTCCGTCTCTACATCCCTTGCGCCTTCCCCCGCTCGCCAAACGGGCCTTAATGCCTCTTAAACGCAGAACCGTCCCCTCCTATGGACGGCCCGTTGGTGTTTAGATTTCTAGAGTAGCAACCAATCTATGTATTGTATATGTTGTACGAGAACAAACATAATAAAACAAATTTGTAATTTATAAGCGTCGAGATCGTGCCACTTTTCCAGGCATTGAAGGCTAGATAGTGTTATATATAAGAAAGAGAGAGAGAGAGAGAGAAGAACCATGCTTGGTATTGTTCACGAGATATTGTTCACGACATAGACTTTCGAGAGATTTTGAATCTTATTCAGAAGCAAGGCATTGTCAACCAACCATTCACATGAAAAATAGATTGTAGTAGCCTATTGTACTTCTCACTTTTCCGTCCGGGAACGTTTGTTTGTCAAGGTAGAGACACCAGAAGTAGCTAAATGTTGATCATCGGTTTTGTTGGGCGAACCTTCAAACCATATGCGCAAAGTTGAAGCTCCGCCTTTTCCACAATTCTCGCACTTACATTGTAACGTGGATATCGGAACTATCTTGTGATATCCACAAATGGAACAGTGTCCCAGAAGTGGTCGATGTAGACACGATTTGAGGAGATCATTCGCGAACTCGGGAATCTTATCAATTGTTTCATCCAAAGATTGTTGGACATCAGCCTTGAGCGGGGGCCATGCAGTTCTCTCTCTAACAGACTCGATTACGATGTTGCGAAGTGTTCCACTTGAGGTGGGCTGTAAGGCGTAAATTTCCGGCACTAACTGGAGGAAGCAGCATGTATTCTGCTCTTGCCTAACGGCCTCTTTGAATTTTGTCCACGATAAAGTGCGGAGCCCGTTGATGAGGTATTTATCTGCTAGACTGAACATTCTAGCATGAAGGGTTATTGCAGAAGCTGTTTCGCATTGTCCAGACGAGTCCATGGGCAAGATTTCATAATTACCAGTATACAGGTAGTCGACCATTTGTTGGACGGTCATAAAACAGAAATCTTTGATTTCATATTTTCCAGAGGCCTCCTAAGCAGTCATTAATTAAGACGTATTCAGGTAATGCCGGGTTTTAAAGATAAATTTACCTTGTAGGAACCAGTACATGCTGCTTTAAAGACCGGGGATTGTATACAGACGATGAGCTTATGTACGTTTATTGCCTGGCCGTCGCATGTAAACTGTAGATCACAGAGATCCCCTTGTTCTCGGTCCCTAGCTAAACGTTAAGCTAATGCTATGTTGATCGGTTACAAAGTAACTTACGTCATAATTCATTTACGGAGCTCGTCTGACGGCATTTTCAAGATATATGCACTCTTTGCCGATTTCGACGTAGACGGGTAGATGGATGTGGTAGCTTCTTGCAACAACTTTGCGTCAATAACAAATCTAGTTCGGATTGTAATAGAAGCAAAGCCGTAGCGCCTGCCACTGACAAAAGGGTGGGCTGTTGTAGGAAATGCACATCAACGTGCCGCGTTCAAATATTACAGCAACAAAATGTTTTAGTAACTAAACTTTAGTTAGAACATTAAGAGCCCAGCTATCAAATAATAAGTCAATGTCTACCTATGCATAAGAATGCACGCATGAAGAGATGGTTCATGACAAGATATGGGGCGATCTTGGGCTGAACTTAAATATGCGGTTCGTTCGTTTCTGAAATTTCTTTGACGACACTTAAGGAGCCTGCAGTATTCTGCGTTTCACAGTGTTAATATAGAAGTATGCCTTTTTGGCATAGCGATATTACGGAACGAGAGGTAGCCGGAAGCATCGGCATTGAAGTGTCACAACGAGTAAGCCGACGTACTGCAAGTGTACTTTATCTAACCATCACCAACCCAGTGAGTAACCTAATCTGAAGCTCTGGAGAATCTCCAGATCAAGACGACCGAAACAGAAAAACAAATATTAGCCACGAGTAAGGCTTGACTCAGTACCTACTGTACGATGTGCTTGAAAAGCCGAACCGAGTTGTAGGAAGTTAGAAGAGTGCGGCTGGAGGGCTTGCGAAGCTCATCTATTGTTTATCTCTTACTTCTGCAAATAATATTGGGCGCAATTGAGCTAATCCAGAACAAAGTCATTAAGCGGGGAGGCTCATCAAGTAACTCACGCGTGCCATGAAGGCCTCGTTAACCGCAAGACCGTTTGGAGCAAAAATTTGCTTTGAGAATTCTAAAAGAGTACAATAATTTTTTCGAACCCTGCTCGGTGGAGCAATCGCATCGGAGTATATGAATAGTGCTGACCTCGGATTTTAGATCCACGCAAATTATAATGTTGCTCAGACGTGCCCTCGTCCTCTTTATCAACGCAAACGCGAAATCTGACGATTGATCTATCAGCTCATTGAAGTCCCTCGTTACCAACTGTATCTTCAATTATGAAGGCGCGGTCATCGATCAATAAAGCAACAGGCACGATATGTAATCATCTAGTTGCTATATAATACCGCACTTGGAAATTTATAAGACCAGTTGATGTAATTATATACTTCAGAGACTTATGGGGATGACGACCTCCTTTGTAGAATTATCGTTTTCAACTAAGCTTGAAAGATCCTTTGATTTGCCAATCTTCTCCAACCTATGGCACATATGACGAATAAGAGCTTGTTCGTTCACGGAGGTAAGTTCCTTGGAAAACCTCGCTTTATTTGCAGGCTCCAGAAGCTTCATCTGTGTCGTGCCATTTGAAGTATCCGGCTTCGGCCGACTAGACCCACGTTGAAACTTCTCCTATATGCTTGGGGACTCAACATGAACATTAAGCTGCTTATTCTCTGTTTTTGGTGTTTGTATATTTATTGATGTACCTATTCGCATGGATTTGATGGAGCTACCATACCGTCCGACGAACTGAGGCCAGTGCGATTTACAGATTCCGCCATGGTTATTCGAAATAGGCGATTATAATACAAATGAAACTTGCACGAAGATTACTGCTTCAAAGGTGCATGAATTCGTCGATGGAATGCGTACCTACGGATCAATTATAGGCAGGTAAACCCTTGAATGGACACCACGAAGTTTCTGAGACATTTTGTTGACCAGTACCAGACAACGAACAAGGTATGAAAGTGAGGGAAGAGGAGGAGTGAGAGGAGCAGCGGTGTCACAAACGGAGGCGACGAGGCTTCGATGATGCAATGACCGACCATTCATTACCATTCCCAATGGCTACATTTTGTGTGCTGGGACTTGCGTTTTGGTGGGGCTTGTCGACGAATCCGGTGGCAGGAATGATCTCTGCCGAGTTGCAGGTCTTGTTAGCAGCCACCTGGACAAAGGCAATGCAATGCAGGCCGCGCTATGCTTCCATCTTAATATTCACTACGATTGGCCTGTACGCCGTGCTGCTGGGACTGTTCATGATACCAACTTTTCAAATTTACGCTATATATTTTCAAGTAAACAAACGACGGCAAGGTGTGAAAAGGACATCCTTGCCAGGATCAATTATCAGTGTCTGTCAAAACTGTGATTGCATGGTACAACTTGATGGATTCCTAAACTTCCTAACCAGTGACATTAGTCGAGCCGTTAGCGAGTCCCGCCTCGAAAAGCACTTCCGTCTTAATGCATGCCACCTGCAACCTCGGCTCATCCTCGAAAATGGCTGGTAGTCCGTTACGACTCTTGTTGCACTTTGCACCGCATCGCTCCGGGTGTCCGCGATGTTCGGCGATAGCTCGGGGACATACAAAAACCTTTGAACTCCCCAAGGCATACGAGAAATCGAACTTGGTGTTGGCATTCACAGTATTGAAGTGTCCCGGTAGTGCCTGCAAGATATTGCTGCCACCAAAGATATCGATGCTGTATCGAACTCTGACGGCAGCCAGATAACGCTCGTTCTGGATCCAGTCCTCCAACTTGGAGATACCAAAATATTTTGCCTCGCCGAGGAGAGCCAGATACATTGCGTAATCATGGGACTGTGTGGCAACGTTGAAAAACAGCGGAGGATTGCCACTTCGAAGATAGCGGAGAACGTGTTCGAACAGGGTTGGATCCGCATCCACAAAGTACGAGCCATCTTCGTCAGCGTCGTTCCAGCTACCGGAAAGACGAGCACGAAAATACTCGCTTTCGCCAACGAGCGTGTTATGGGTCGTAGTAAATCGCCGCTCGCCGACCTGTAGCGTGACGCGTGTCATGCTGGCTGTGCTGCTGTTATATTCCGAAGAAAAGGACATGACCTAATCATCGCTGTTGAAAGGACTTCTTGAGTGAAAGATGAAATATGTGGATGCTACAAGCTGATTTACAGCACTATATTTGATATTTTACAGTCTTGATTGAGTTATCATCTTGCTCGCGTGAATCACGCCACGCTCAGCATTAGGTAACGCAGTGATCTATTTCATGCCGTCTTTCGCCAGTACAAGGTATTTTAGAGTTTGACTATCTCATTCCTCTTACTAAGATCAATATTTATCCATGCGAAACAATGAAACGCTGCTATCACCGAAGAGCATTCTCTTGATTCACATGTTAAGAGCTTTAATAAGCTGGTGAAACGAACGAAAGTCAGTCGCGGATTGCTTCTCCTCTGGGTCTGTTTAAACATGATGATGTCGTGGCGCACAGTATTGCGTCAGACCGTGCCCTGACGTTCTCCTTCTTGTCACTCTGCCAAGCCTCGTCGAGATACGCAGAGAGCGGAATGCGCGGACCCCGCTGCAGAACATATATACCTGCTCGTGATACTGTAGCAAGTGACATGTACTCCACCGTGTAGAGTAGGTCGCGCGCTGGACCTTGTTCCGGTGAAGCAAAAGCTGCCACTTCATGAGATTTGAAAAAGGTAAATGTACAAGCAACGGAGGCCACTGCTACATCACCCTTCCTATTCGATAGCCTTAGCGTATATCTCCTCTTAATCAAGTCCCTCCAGGCGACGGTGCCCACTTGGAAGCTTCAGGTGTCTGTGCTCTCTTTCCTTTGCGTTTCATGTGCATTCCAACGTTAATGAAAAACAATATGACATATCCTTGGGTGGTGTTCGGAAGCTGTATTCTTCGCTGGTAAGCTACCATCTAAGAATTGTATCGACTCGGCTGACAGAAACTGCTTCATAGGGGCCACAGATGCCAACTATGAAAATTTAAACCATCTCGACTCTCACTCGCTCACGAGGGCTGTGCTCTTCATGGGGTATTCTTATGCAGGGGACAGTTAACCACTGGTGGATTTCCATTTAGCATCGGACAGAAAAACACCACAAATTCACATATCGAGAAATTGTTACATAGAAAAACTCAAGTGGATCCACGGAAAATTCGTGTTGGTTTTGGTCAATGGACGAGTGCATTGTTACATCTCGTACGCTCCTCTCTAGAGAACGACCGCACTGGGGAACTCAACTCCGAATTTCTCTTCAACCCAGAAGATTTTCAGGAGACGCCAATGACACATCAACCCAACTCTGCTGCAAAAGTGCTTCAAAATAGGAAGAATCTAAATCTTAAAATCTACCAGGAGAAAGAAGACTACATCCGGCTTGAGAATCGAGTTAAAGAATTCTTCGACACTCTCGAGAAGATTATAAACTATCAGGCGAATCTCTGGAGGGGCTTGAATACGAGGTTTAAAGTGCGAAATCATCTCGAAGATTGGGATTATAATGACTTAGCCAAACAGCGAGACAGCATGCGACCTAGAGTGGCTACAATTCAATCGGTTGGAAAAGGGTGGATTGACTTCACCAGAGCCATTGATGCAGTTACTCTATTTGGGCGTGGATTGAGAGGATATGAAGAATATGCTGAGACATAAAGACAGCTGAGCTACCGTCTCATCTCGATCCTGGTTAATGACACGTCCGCATCAACCGATCCACGACCAAAGAGCCACAATCACTACCCGCAACTCATAGAAAACGAACGAAAATAATGGATTCGATGTCGTACGATTGTTTCTAGTGACTTGACGCATTTTTATTCGAATTTTAAGCGTGCGCTACACTATAACACAAGAGCCTACGATCGCGAAGAAACCATAACAATCGCAAAAACACAGCCAAAATCAACACATCTCTACCGCCACCAAAACCCCTGTAACAAAGCAAGGGATCTATAGCAAAGTTATTTTATATTACTTTGCGGTTAATATGGTTATTTTCTTTTTCTTTATAGAAGTATTCTTGCGCTTTTATCTTGAGTATAAAATAAGTGTAATTGCTAGTAAAATCAGTGTGCCGGTTTGAAGCCGAACAGTTGGCTACTAAAAGTGGAGCCAACGGGTAATGCTGAAATTGTCTGAACGAGAAGGCTTTCGCGTAAAAAGACCCGTCATGGAACCGATTGCTCGTTCAGAGTCTTTGTCCCGAATCATGTATGTATTACCGGGCCAAAGAACTGCATCTTAAGGGTCATTCCAGAGACAGAGTTCCCCGATGGCATTTGAATCGCCGCTCGGGGTATATATAATAGAAGAAGCTGTTGAGGTCGTGTTCGTTGAACTGAGACCCATGATGACTGATGTTTAGGAGCCGACAGAGGGAAATGCGTGGGGAGATGAAGCGAGGATGAAAGCGTTGTTGACGGGTGGAAGTTGATGTTGCCGGGACTGTGGCCTCAAATTGCATCGTAGATGTACCATCGCCTTGAACTGCCTCAGTTCGGAATGTAAGTTAATAATAACGAACAACTTTTTCCCCCAAGTCCCTGAACATTTAACCTTGAGTAACAGCTGCGTAGCTTATAGAATATTAATTTTAGACAAAGCTAGTTATTAAAACTTTTGACTAGTGGCTCTCACTAGCCTAATCTCCGGGCAAAAGTTCTTCTGGACCTCTTTGATACGGAGATATAGCAACTGTACTGTTGCGAATGATGATATCACTAAACTTAACAGAGTGCGTTCATAGCTCCTAAAAAGGAACTAAAGCAAATCAAATTAAGTCCCATCGCAGATTTTCTGTTGTCATATTAGGATACGCCATTGACACAGAATGATGAACATACTGGACGTCAATAAAATCCCAGGCTGTGCCAGTTTCCTTCTGTTGGACTAACGATTTCCCATCTTCCGAGATAGATACTTGCAATCATTCAGCGTCCTTTCTCATCAGTAGGATATAACCACCCTTTTCATGCCTATCCATGTCGAAATATTCGTCACTCTTATGGTGGGGTTGTGTGGCCCCGATTTTTCCTTGGGAGTCGTGGCCGAGATAGGCACCGGAAACAGTGTTGCGGAATCCGTACCAGCCATCATTCTTAACACAACGCCAGAAAGCACCTCCTCCGGGGATGGGCTTAGATAAATTTTAACTCTCCATTACAGAGGGTGAGGATGCGGTGTGGCTCTTGCGTACTTCGAATCATAAGTGATTTGTTCACTAAAGGTTGATTCTCTACTGCTTTGGGTGGCGGCAGGGCGGATGCATCAGGCTTATCTTTGTCCGTTTCCTTTTCTCTTATTGCGATGGGGCCGGACATGGTGGAGAGAGTATCTTTGGGTGTCAAGCAGTCGCCGGTTGAACTGCTTGTACTTGTTGAAGTTATCTCCTCCTAGTAATTTTCGCTCATTATCCGAATGTCATAGTAAGAAGCCATTGTAAGCTCTTTCATAAGGGGTACGAGTGGTTTTTATATTATTCAATAACATTATGAAATGCCTATTAGATCTCGATTTAGTTGTGTAAAGAAGTGAAGCTCTCCACTCATTCTGAATGTGTGTATTTTGGTAGGCTTACTTTCAACAAAGTGGGTTAGAATATATATGGGTGCAATATGGTTGAGACCTGTTGAGAAGGTTATGGCTGAACATGAGGCGTTAGTGGCTGACACTGTTCGCTTATGTCTAACGCCTCGCGAAAAATTATCTTCCTCATAATTGGAAGTTTGGCCGATCTTGAAGAAATTGAGGGCCAAAAACTATATGATGCATTCCATCTCAAGAGGTCATAGAAACTCGCTTTTGAGTATGTAAATTTTTGTATATGGAAGATGGAACAGCGGTATGGTTCTCCTATCGACCGTCTTCAAGTGACCATACAAGCTTCCGCTGCTTCCGACACTCAAAATACTTGTCCGCCACGGGATTGAGATCCCAGCGCATATCAGCAATTGTACCACCCGAACATTGGGCTTCACAGCTCACTGCTACAGCTAACCCGCTTCTAGGCTATCCCGGCGAATGTGTACGCTCCGTGCCTTGAACATGACTTGTTCCAAGGCTCCCAGTGACCTCATCTACGTTGGTCGCTTTCTCCAAGCCCACGTCAAGGATCTCTTTGGTAGCCGAGTAGGTAGCGTCGTGTCTCGTGCGTTTCTTCAGCTAACCGTTCTGCAGAAAGATGTTCGGGTCTACCAGCAGTGCCAGGCCATAGCACGAAAGGGTCTCTAGCGTCACCGCCGAGTGATTGACAAGTCACTGAAGCATACCAGCAAGCAGAAGGCAACCTTTCGGCAGCGAGACATCCAGGCCCGCAGCAACTTCTCTATTTAAGTTGGCATTGGCGCAGCTAGTTGCTGGTCCATTACTTCCAAGCACCTCGCCCATGCCTGTTGTAAGCTCCTTATGTCCAGTGTGCTCCGCCCCGGCTAACTCGCTTCAGATGCGCCCCGGGGTCGCTGTTGTTCATCGCGAGGCTGCCATCACCTTCCCGGGCGCCATGTGGCACGAAAAAGACTTTGTCGATACGACTGCGGAGACACTTCCTGATGGTGATGCCAAAGAGCCCACTTTTCAGTGTAAAACCCCTGTTTGGCGGTATAGAGGCCGCTGTATCGTAAAGCGCGGTTATTGTGGCCATGGAGTATAGGTTAGTTTGTTTCTGATATAGATATCTGGATAATTGTTATATTGCATCTGCCCGAGAACTTTTGCTTCCCCGGCTGCGAGGTTCCGTTGTGTCTCTTTCTACATCTTTATTGCATTATGGTAGCGAACCAACTTTCTGTCTGCGTCCCTAGAGCTATTCCTGGAGTAATTCTATGTTTCTAAACATCTAGCTTGCGTCTTCCTCATCCTTTACTCTTGTTCTTGGAACAATATTCTCTTTACCTCTGTGTTAATACATCCATTATCAAGTGGGTATTACGGTATACTTTAGTACCTGGAGCACGAGAAAGACCTCCTGAGCCTGGCCACTCCAGAGGGTGACGTTATTACGTGGCTGGAGACCTTGGTGGAATATGCCGGATTTTATTTCCGTAAGCAGGTCACTGCTGCGGCCAAGCCTCCGTCCGGGATAGAAGATCACATTCCAGTATCCTCAAAATTCAAAAGCAGATATGCTGGAGAAGCAGAACGTGTGGACTGGACTCCCGAGCTGATAGACGGCATCATCTCCTTAGGTGAATTTGAGCAAGTGGGATCTGAAGAGGAAGGCACTCTTCAATTCTATTCAACCCCAGACGCCGAAGAACTCGCACGCAAGCGCGAGCAGCATCAGAGGAAACCTATTAGTGCCGATTCCCTACGGCCGGAGAGCTTGATCAGGGAGCTCATGTTCAGCCTGCAAAATGAATCTTTTAAACTTCAATTTTTCCTACTTGCTGTTACATCGCTTATGCTGGCAGCTACTGAGGCAAGTTAAAGAGCACTGCGATGCTCTACTGTGCGAGTTATATGGGTCAAGATACATAGAGCGTGAAAACCAGCTACCCTTTTTGGTTGGATATATTCTTGGAGCTGCTGTTGGCATGGATGATGAGCTGATGAAAGCTGCAGCGAATAGTATGAATGAGATAAATGGGTTTTTTGATGCAGCAGACCTACAGCTTGGGCTTGGGTTTAACTCAGATATGATTTCGAACTCGGGAGGATTTATAACTGCTGAAGACGGAACTGTTGGTCGCAGCTCGACAAGTGCCCTTACCGAGACAAATGTCGCCATATGGTCGCCAGCCCACCCAAGAGCTTTCGACAAAGCTCGTAAAGCTACCATTTCCACTCGCATAGGAACTATGCACTCGCACTCAGAGGTTAAGGCGGCACTCGAGGCAACCAAAGATGTTGACCAGACGTTCTGCCTATCGGTCAACAACGTTATGCTCGTCTTCTCTGCCTCTCAGGATGAGCACACTTTGCACTGTCACAAGGTTCTCCAAATGCTAGAAGGCTGTTCGATGCGTATAAATGTCAATGACTGTGTTTTCGATTCTAAAAACAGCATCGACGCAGGCATTCAATTGGAGCAAGTCGGAAATCACAAGGTCTACTTGGTTATAAACAAGGGCGTGCAAGGGAGTTCGTAAAATCAGTCTACTTAGTTTACTTTACAATCTATCTATCATTCCCAGTTGACTTCCATACTTTAATAACACTTTATTTTATGATGGGCGGTTTGGATTCCATTTAGACGTATTGACAATATTTGAGAGGGTTTGCGAGATGAGATAAGAAAATGGTTAAAAGGCAAAGTTCTTCAGTAAGAGAATTGCCAAAAGGCGGCCAGCAGACAATAAATACGAGGGCGAGGCACCGTGAATGTGTGTGAAATTGTACATGTAAGTGTATACATAATCGAAGAGCGTAGGAAGTACTGAGGCACGGGACTATGTATAAGGGGCTGGGCAAATGTGACTAGTAATTTATTAAACAGCTGCTCATCTTACATGCCTTCGCCAGTAATAGGCGCACTAGAAAAAACTTGAGCTTACCACAGTATAAAGTATGGGGTATTTAGATGTATACGATAATGTAGCTTCCAGACAACCGCCAGCAGTAGAACACTTGTTGTGCTTTGGCCCGGAGAGGGCTTTCGGGTCGGCTCCATCTGTATAAACACCAAATGTTCTTCGCGCCAAATCACACCGACTTTGCTACTCTACTGGGTGTGTGAAAGCTACAGGGCACTATCGTATGCGCCATATATTACTTACTGTAACGATCCGTTATACCGTTAAGCCAACAGGGCTAAAGATTAGGCCAATAATCACTATTGTAAGCAATTATTGTAACGGAACCAGCTGCTTATAAAGGTTTTCGCTATCACAGTGAACCAGGTTGTGACACTTACCCCCCAACTTATATACTGTTGGCCAGCTCAAGTTTCGTCTACGCACCATTTTCTCCCTATGCCCTTCTCCTGGTGCACCTCCATCCACCAACCAGCGAAAGCATGTAAGACGAGCAGCTCTTTAATAAATTACTAGTATTACCAGTCACATTTACCCAACCTTTCATTGTTTCGTTCCTCAGTACTTCCTAGACTATTGTGTTACACGTGTACATACCTGTACTATTTCACACATATTCACGGTGCCTCGCCGTGATATAAATTGTCTGCTGGCCGCCTTTCAGCAATTCCCAGCTGTGTTTCCCAGAGCATCTAAATCGGGGACAATCTGGCTAATCCAGTATTGCCACCAACCCCACGCACACTTTGCCGATTTCTTTGTCCTACTGTAGTGTGTCACCATCTGGCAAATGCTAGCAAAACGGCCTATAAAGTGGACAGCTTTTTGAAGGGACCGTGCATCCGGTATCACTCCAAATGTAAATGGTATCAACAAAAGCGGGACTTGTGGCTTAGGTGCCTAGAATACTAATAACCCCAGCATTCTCTTAGGCGTTATTCCAGCCCATAACAACTTAGAATTCTGCCTAGGTAATTTATCCCCTATAGGCTTCTTCAGTGCTATATTTCAGCAAGTAAAATAAATATGATACCCTTTAGGTATATCCCTTTGTATTTAATTCTACTAGACTTATTACTTAGCTATTTTGAATTAAGATAGCAGCGCTATTAACAATTTTAGTAGCGCTGAAGGAGCATCTCAGCCAGGATACTGATAATAGAATAACCAGGGATTTTAGTGTAATAGCTGCAAGCCCCGCCTTTATTTCATGCTATTTACCTATAGAGTGATACCCGATACACGGTCCCTTTTATATAATGATATTAGAACTAGGGCTCATTTCTTGAGGCTGGCTTGAACAATAGGTGAGATAGTAGCGTGTGATTGGCGCAGCGTTTCTATCGGCACGGATTAATATTCAGCCGCCCCGTGTAATATTCATCGCGTCGCTAGCGCGCAAAATCCCACCAATTCTTCCGATATACGTAGACGGCTCTGGTACCTGGAATCAACTTTCCACAAGTCATCGTGACTATGTGTCCAACGAGAAGGAAACCCCGCCGCAAAGATTATGCGTATTGTCCCTTTCGTGTGAATATAATCGAACCCTTGAGCAAAGAGCAGCATCAGGCATCCAAAAAGCAAACCACGTACGTTCAGAAGTCGCCTTTTAAGCCCCATGGGAAGTTTGAGACATGTGAAACATTGGACGTGTCGTACTATGTCAATCCATCCGAGAAATGGTCCCTCATGACCATATGCGAAAATTTTACTCGTAAGTGCGCCTTGAAATCTCCTACTAGCGCAAAACTATTGTATTGTAAATTTATTGATAAACTTATTTTTCGTCTAAAGTTAATTCAGGTAATGAATGTGCTAGCGGGGACTTTATCTACGTCGCCAACCATGATACAATCAGTCAGCAAGATGATATGAAGAACGTTTCCAAACGGCGCCTCTCCAATCACTGGATAGCAAAGATTCTTGAGCTTAGAGTGTCAGGCAAGAAACGCATGTACGCACTTATATGCTGGATGTACTCTCCGGATGATATTCCCCCGGAAACTGCAGACGGCGAAAAGTTTATATCAGGAAGGCAGCCTTATCACGGTCAGGGAGAATTGATTGCTTCTAACCACAGTAGGCTAGACCCCCTCGCATAGCTTCTCTTCTTCTATCATATGAGCCTAACAGGAACCTTAGTGGGCATTATTAATGTTATTAGCGTTGTAGAACGCGCAACCGTTCACCAATGGGTTATATCGGAAGGCAGTCAAATACGAGATGGGTTTTACTGGAGGCAGGCCCTTGATTGCCAGACATGGCAGCTTTCTGTACGCATAGCACAGCCTCCTCACACTCACTCGAATACTGATCTGGAGTACAGTCGGTACCGTTTTCAAGCTGTTGGCAAGCCCCACTTATATTCCCTTCAACGGATCGGATTAGAGCAAGAGTCGACGAAGTAGACGTCCCCCGTTTAAATAATGGTGGATTGCTAAACGACAATCTGATTAACTTTTACATCCGTTATATTCAATATAGGCTCGAAAACGACAAACCTGAGCTGTTTCGCAAAATTTATCTTCTTAACACATTTTTTTTCGAAACATTAAAGTCTGCAAAACGCAAGATCAACTATGATCGCATTAACTCATGGACGAAAAAAACTGACCTGCTGTCTTACAACTATATCATTATACCAATTTACGAGAATGCCCATTGGTATTTAGCCATAATTTGCAAGAACTGTAAGACCGAACAACACAGCCCTGAGGGATATAGGGGACGAGAATCATCGCCAGCTTTGATACAGCCGATAATCATCATTTTCGACTCTCTTGGCTGGCCTCACCCTCAAACTCTTGAGCTGCTGAAAGATTATGTTGCTAAGGAAGCTAGGGAAAAAAAAGGAGCTAATCTGGCAGATGTTCCCTCGGGCATAGTAGCCAAAGGCATATCACAACAGAAGAACGGTTCTGATTGCGGCGCCTTCCTGCTCGGCTATGTGGATGAATTTATAAAAGATCCCGATGGGACCACTCAAGAAATTCTTTTGAAAAAGGAGCTCGGATGGGATATCGACCCAGTTGGGGTACGAACTCGTTTGAAGGCTCTAATTTTTGAATTGAAAGCTGAACAACTGAAGCAAGAGGGCAGCTTGAGGCAGGAAGAACCTTCATAAAGAGGGAGCTTACGGAACCCTTTTCTTTTCACTAGGCGAGATAATTTTTCTAGAAGATTTATCGTAGAGCTAAAGCAGCGGAAGGTACCAGACAAGAATGCATATACTATAACAGTTTGCTGTTGATACTATAATTCTACCGATATAGAGACGTAATTTACGAGTAACTCCTAATTTTTTGCCACTTCGGACTCTTTCACATGATTGTACAGTACAGTACCGCTAAAGACGTAACTTCATGACTTTGATTGGCGCCGCGCAGCCACAATCAATCAAGCCAGGGTCGATCTCCATGAAGACCGCTAGTCGTGCCATGCGCAGCGCTAACCTGTACCATGCGTAAACGCTAAATCCGCGCATAAGCGAGACCTATTGTCTGTCGTATGAAGTGGTCAAGCGGGTTAGATTCGTTCTCCCCCGAGTTGAGGCTGAAGCTACAACCGTATTATCTTCTAGTGCTCATTTCATAGGTAGACTCAACGCATCAAACGCTTCAATTATTACATCATGCTACGAATCGAAAGAAGGTCCGATAGGTACGTGTATATTACGGTTATGACTTGTACCCTTCCTGATGCACCCATGGCTCGCAGCCAACCTGCGTTGTGACTTTAGGCCCGGCGGGCAGAAAATGGCCAGGTTCGTGATGCATGCCCCCATACATACTACTGACACGCAGGTACAGGCCATATCGAGCGAGGGAGGGCCTGCAGGCGCCAACGACATGCGCGCAGCAGACATTCCTGCACTGGGGTAAAATTCGAGAGGCGAATCAACAGCATACATGGGAGCTGCAGCAGCCGGGATATATGCACATGTGTATCTATGGATTTTTTTGATTGGGAGGAGCGTATTGGCCAATTGCCGGATGTATTAAACCATGGGTGCTTGATACCTGGAATAGCATCTCGAACATCATCTCAAACGCCACCCCACGAAAGCGCGCTTGTGAGCTTGCTATCGCAGTTGATCATATCGCAGCCGTGGTTTCATCTTCTTGCTTCGACTCTAGGGCTGTTCCTCATGCGCAAAACCAATACCCCCGTACCATCGTGAACCCTACTAGCAGCACCTACAACCACCACAGACATCACAACAGCCACAACAGCCACAACAACTACGCGTACTCTCACGGTTCTGCGTTCCGACGATTCGTGGCACAGGCACGTCCATACGTCCATCACTCTAAAGACTCATCAAAGGACTGAAGGTACATACAGTAACACCACGGTTCACATGTGCAAGGCGGCCCTCCATATGATCAAACCAGCGTCCTTTTATCATCATCACCATCGTCAACAGCAGCAACAACAACAGATTCACAAATCCAATCCAAGTCAGAAGCAACATCGTCTAGCAAGGCTTCTGGGGTTCGGGTCACAGCAAAGCAGAAGAAAAAAAAAAATAAGAGCAAGAGCTTTGATTTTTGCTAGGAGTAAAGATATAAATCTTCGTGAGCTGAGCAATATGTTTAATTATCGACTTGAAAGCAGACAAAATCGAGACCCTTGATTCAATTTATGTTAGTGGCTAGCTGGAGTATTATACTACGGCAGCAGCTTCTAGGTCGAAGGCCATTGTATCAAAGCTGTAGCATAATGGTGTCAACTACTTGCCGAGCTCTTGTTGATTGCGATGAGCAAAGCATTGTTGCTAAAACCTTCTTAATGATGTACCAGTGAAGAGTCGACGAAAACAAATAGCCATATTCTCGGTCAATCTATGATGAAGCCGAGGACTCGAGATCTCTCACTTTTTTCTCAATGTAAGCCTTCACCTTTTGAATACATCTGTCTTGATTAGCGCCACAAGTTGGACTTTCTGTATGCCGTAGCAAGGCGCTAACGTATTTGAAGTTGTCGTGATTCCTTGGACATCGGTACTGATACTCGTCATCCCAGTTATTAGTGTAGTAGCGATGCTGGTAGCATTCAAATGCCCACCAGTTGATATTTTCGAGGGTAACTCCAGAAGGGCATGTATCATACTCGAGGTGATCCAGAATCGCGGAGTCAAATGCGTACTTCTTGTAACACCCGTAGCACTCTTTTGATCGGTGGACGTGAGTCTGAGTGTGCTAAGCATAAAATTAGCCATCCCGCCAAATGGATTTGGGTCGAGGGCAATGCACCATAAGCAAGTTGTTCTTGTTACTAAACTCCTCACCGCATTCTCCGCAGCGACAGTGGCAATCGACACGGTGTTCAACATAGTTTTGAAAGTTGCACTGACATTCGGTGCAGTAATTGTGAGCTTTAGCTTGGTGCAAGCAATGGTCGTTCTCACTTTCGCAATCCTCGTTGCACAATCTGCAGATCCAGTGGAATTGCGAATCACGAAAGTGGGCGAATCGTGCGGCAGAGCTGGTGAAAAGCCAAATACATCGTTCACACCATTTATTCTCGTGAATTTTGCTGGACCGACAGTGTTGTAATAAGCTTTCTTCAAATGGAAAAGTTCGATTGTCGCAAGAAATGCACACAAAGTCATCTGACTCCGGCAATATCCTGATCAAATTTTCTCTTGGCATGGTTTTATCTTCGCTTGACCCTTTCATTTGTAAACAGGGTAGAATAAGAAGATAATCATTTCACTACATGTATGCTTCCCTTTTATCCTGCGGGGTTTCACGGCGACATTCCGAGTCCGTCTTGCCGCTAGCCAATCATAGTCTAACATCTTTCGTGGGGACGCAAGTCAGGGGAGCATGTGATACAATCAGAGCGCACGTGATCAAGCCACTGGCTCTGGGTAAAGAGTTTCACCGTGCTAGACTTGTTGGCCCCAGGCAACGCAACGTGACCATAAAATATTTCCACGAAAGGAAGAAAACCGGCCCTTCTTTTGGACGAACTATCTACCGAGACTAAAGGAATGCGATTTAGCGATGTGCCATGCCATGGCGTTGTACTATTTTTGTGTATCTGCGTCTATATGGATTTACCCGAGCCCCTTTGTATGGTGGCGGCCGTCCCGGCTCCATCACTCCTCTCATGCTGAACACATTTTTCGACGAGCTTGACGTAAATGCCTGCATGTGTCAGCGGGACATGGCCAACTTCCTCAGTCCAGATTTCAAAGCGACTGTATCGCATGATTGCGTTGGTATTGGTAGGGCTTTGCGTAAAGCCGGATGGTCGAAGAAGGCCACTCAAAACGTCGCGGAAGAGTAGAACGTAGACCTACGAGAAGAGCATATATATGAGTTGTCGCATTCCGAAACTATCAACCAGTTTCCATAGATGAGTCTGGGATGAATAAAAGCATCGGGATAAAGAAAAAAGGCTACGCACGTCGGAGGCGAAGGCCTCATCAAGTAAAGAAGTTCCATCGTGGCCGACGGACTTAGATCCTTTCTGCTTTAGGCCAGGATGGTATGATTCATTTCTGAGTTTACGAGGGATCGACCGACGCCGAAATATCTAAAGGACTCTTTACAGAGCACCTGCCATATTGCGGCAGAATCTAGTCCCGCTCTGAACCATAATATTCCCGAACTGGAGGAGGCCGCCAGCTTTGATACACCCTTAGAACCCTTACCCCACTCAGAAAACGATGAGCCAGATCTAGTTCAACATCTGGCACAGAAGCTGACAGAACAACTCAAAAAGTTCCAAGGGTGTTGCAATAATTGCCACCAAACAGTGACACAAAACCGCATAGAGAGTCCAGATGCACAGATCAGCCTTGCCAAATATCTGAAATCTACAGTCGCCGACGTCCTCAGCGGCAAGACCACTGTAAACCAGAAAGATGACCTGACTGGAAGAGTAAACCCTGAATCTAGAAAGAAGGTCTTCTGTGGCCTCGATTTTAGAGCCCAGATTCTTCATATTCCCTTATATGTAGATGAGAGGGTCTCGAGCAGTGCGAGCGTTACCTTTGATTGGAGAGTATCATAGGGTTGCCAAGCAGCCTCGCTGTCGCCCGTGGCGTAGTCACACTTGCTCAGCATGTGCATCCGGCTGCGCGGGATCAACAGTTAGTATACTGTTTGCCGCCGGAGCCACTGGCAGATATTTGGGCTTGTATCCTCAACGCCACCAAGAGCCAGGTTTTCATCAGTTTCAAGACGTTACCATCCTTCTACAAGCGAAAGCGATCACTAAAGATGTTACCTGGGAGAGGATGGAATCGAAGCAGAAACATTTCGGCATTAGAGAGGAGCATCGCGTTTCTAGGAATCTCTTCCACGCAATCGGTCGTCATATTCGCTCCCAAGGCTTCTACGATAAACACTTAGTCGCTCCTACAGAGGACAACTCTCCATATTATAGTTTCCCTACTAAGACCTTGCTTCAATGGGTACGATGGAATATTAACAAATTCTGTATGGGGTTTGAGATGGTATATAGCTTCCAAGACCCACATTTCGTGACCTGGGAGCTTGCTTAGTGGTTGTGCATTATAGGAAGGTTGTTTTGAACTGCCTTGTGCGATGAGCGCGCACAAGGCCTGCCAGACGCTTAGCCACTGCGTCACGAGGGCGACCATCAATTGGTTCCTGGGTGCGACTTTCGAAATCTGTCGAGGGTAAGTCTCCTTTCACGATGTCAACATAGAGGTCGGCGGCCATAATGTAACTCTCGTCAACTGAATGGGTCCAGTACTCTTCAAATCGCGAAGCCATCCTCCCCCAGGTAACATCTTTAGTGATCGTTTTTAAATTTTTCGCCTGTAGGAGGATGATAACATTCTGAAACTGATGAAAGCCTGGCTTTTGAGTAGCGTTGAGGATACTAGCCTAGATATCTGCCAGTGGTTCTGGTGGCAGATAGTATACTAGCTGTTGTTCACGCGCCACTGGATGCACATGTTGAGTGAGTGACTCCACGCCACGGGCTGTAGAGTTGTATCGGCAGTGGTCGTAGCTTGATGTATGGTGCTGGACATGTGCGCTGCTGTAAACTTGATAGATTGCTGGAAGCAGAATAACGTCCATTCACAGTTGAAACTCTTCATCACGAAGCCCGCTACTCTTCTGTTCTGCTCGATATAGTTTGGGCAGGAGGAAGTGTAGAGTCTGCCGGTCCAGAGAGTGGCTTTAGGACAGGTATCAATGGAAATCTAGAGCAGAGAAAGCGGGGAAGGATGGGGGGACCTTTCGAACCGTTCATCGGCGGCATTAAACTATCTCAAACTATGGGTCACGAGGGACGACATAAAAGCCGTCTTCGAAATACAGTATGTATCTAAATAGATAAAAGAATCGTATCTTTGAGCCGGAGACGCCTCCTAAGGGCGAAAGAGAGAAAGAAGGGGGCGCTGCGACTCGTCAACCTTACGATTAGTTTGATATATCTCGGTATAGTGAAACTATTGACAACTCAAAGCGCAAAGATATCAAAAGCCCAAGGTGATCATTACATCTGGTGGCCAATGCGATTAGAGCATATTTAATTCTTTCAGCGTGTTCTACAGCATGTAAACTACGTCTGATGTCGTATCGGTTGATGGTATATAGTACACTATATGCCACATGTATCGGTATCGACTCGTGAAGACTTGTCTCTTATTCGAAGACTCATCGAGACCTACACAACAGAAGCGAAGACAATCATTCTATAAGAATTCCAAAAGCGGGAGCCAGCATTCTACTTACTGTATTTCAGGTCAATAATGGTTGCACAAAACAATTCGGCAAATGAAGAGGCCTTGAAGATGGTGAGCGCGGGCGATCTCGCAGGTATGCGTACCGTCGGCATCATCAAATGCGGTACAGGCGTCTTATGAACTCAAACTAACAGGTTTATATTTTCAACGTCACGCAGAATAACGTGGACCGTTCACAACATAGGTGGTTTGTTGTGAAAAAGGCGCCGACTAGAGAGATACAAGAAAAAGAATCCTTAAACGTTACAAAAACGAGTGACGGTTCTTTCAACAAGCTCTTTAGGGTACTCTTGAACGTGCTCTCTGTTATAACCCCCTGGATGGCTCCACTTTCTACAAATCTAGCATACATATACAGTACATGCCTGATTTCATTTGTAAAGTTATTCTGTTCTACGTGCCGTCGCTTGCGGAGATCCTTCATACTTAACGGATAGATAAAGAGTGTACCATTCTCTCACAGACATAATCGATAGCGACAGTGTATCCGACATCCCTCGATGAGTAATCTCTCAAAGCCTCTCTATAAAAAAGGAAAAAAGGAAAACAAAATTTCGTTCACAATATGTTTCTCCTTCTATAGAGAGCCCTGAGAGTTCTATTGCGGTGTTTGTTCTGAAGCAGCTTCGTGGCGCTGAACATTTTTCGTGAGTTCAACAAGGTATTGGTTGGATTTTGCGTTGAACTGCGCCAAAAGTTTTGCCTTTTTCCTATTCGTATCGATCAGACGCTGCTCTTCCATCTTGCGCTTTCCATTTTGTATTACAATTTCTGAAGCCAATGCAATAGCCTTTTTCGAAGCTGAGCTCTGAGGCTGTAGTACTTTTGGGAGATTTGAGCAAAATAAAATAAACTCTGCCGAAGTTGGGCTCTGAAATAAGTGTAGCAATTGATTTGGTTTTGCGCTCATCTTTTCTTTTTGGGCTTTTTCTTCAGCAGTTTCTTCTTTTGCTTTTAGCTCCTCAAGTTCAAGGGGCATCGTTGTTCGTCCGTCCTGGAGAGTCTGGAGATATTCTTCTTTGATACTCAATGTCCTGCCATCATTCGGGTGGAGATTCGGAGGTGAAGGTTGGTTGGGGCTTGTATTGCGCCTTTTTGCCTCTTGTTCAGCTTGGTTTGCTGTCACATCGGCTGTATTCGCTTCGCCTAGAGCTTCCGCGCCGTCCTGGATTGTGATGCGCGAATGGAGTATGTTTAGGCAACTAGAATTGCCGTTGAGGCAGCCTGAATCTTCTAAGCCCTGGTCACCGCTCGCATGAACATTGATCTCATCCTTTTCTTCAACGACTGAGCGTTCAATAGATACGGCATCATTATCACTGGGGCTTTCGTTGCCTCTGATTATCATGAGTTCAATGCAAGGCTTAATTGCTTTTTTGATCCTTTCATCAGCCGTGGTAATTGGTGACATCATGTTTGTCTGTGTTTGCCGTTGTTGACGGGGTATTAGGAGACGTATGGGCAATGTTTGGGAGAGTCTGCGACATTAAGAAAAATGGTTACCTGTACAAGGCGAGCTTGCTAGTAAGAGAACTTCTGAAATGCGGCTAGCAGAAAATTAATATTACTAGGGTGAGGCACCGTGAATGTGTGTGAAATAGTACAAGTAAGTGTATACATAATCTAAGAGCGTAGGAAGTACTGAGGCACGGGATGATGAATGTGATTTGTCATTTATTAATAAAAAGCCTCTCGTCTTACATGCCTGCACTAATAGGTGGATGAAGGCGCACTAGGAAAACTTGAGCTGACCAACAGCATAAAGTATGGGATAATTAATATATGGTGCATACGAGAATGTAGCTTCTCCACACCGCCAGCAGTAGAAAGCTTGCTGTGGTTTGGCATGGACTGGGCTTTCGGCTCGGCACCATATGTATTAACGCCCAATATTCTCACATTAAGGGAGCATACAATTCACAAATATTCTCATGCAACGCAATACTGTTATCTAGCTGCTTAAGCGTATATTGGTCGCTGAGTGAATCTTAGACGCGATTTTGTGCTCTTTTTCGGTTGCTTGGCTTATATATTTCCAAATAACTGACAAGATCGCCTTCGTTCACTTCGTTACCCAAGGGGGAATCTCCTATGAAAGGATAAAATAGAGATGAGAAGGCGATGGAGAGATGGTGCTAATGACTGGCGTTCGTCATAGTCTTTTTGAGCGATCTTACTAGAATAGTGATGACTCTCTCCTAACAGTCCGGAGCGGACCGAGAGCTGTAGGGAAGCTCCTGCCCATCTATCATCCGCCGCCGGAGATATGCGTCAGACGAAGAAGAGTCAGAATTCACGATACCATATAATGTCGAATGGAAATCATCCGTAAACAATAAGAGACGTGCAGCCCAATTAGATTTGGGTACTAACCTGTGCCTTGGGCCTTGACATGGCACGCTAGTGAGAGCTAGTGCTACGAGAATGATCAGATAAGTATTGTAAGTAGATTTAACCAACTCTACTAGAGTTAATCAGAGTCTTACCAATGCAGGCATGAGTAGAAAGGTCTGCAAACAGGTCCAGAGGTTTAAGGTACTCAGAAAGGTCCATGGCAGTTATATTATTAAGTGGACGGCTACTTAACAATTAATATTGATGGAAGCTATAACGGCAAACTACAACTTTTGCTGCTAATGATATGGGTGGAGCCCCTTTTTATCGCAGTAAGAGGCCTCCTCGTAAGTGGGTGGGGCCCCAGGAATCACCAACATTTGGCGATTTAGACGGGGCATTAGTGGCCCCCAGTCGCATTATGCCAGAAGCCAGAGCCAATAAGAGCTAATGTTAGAGCCTATTGGGCTAATGGGAGTGTCAATATATATATTAACCTCGGTACTCTTCTGAAGCCGAATCCTTTTTGCCTTTAATTTCTAGAACAAGAAGCTTCCTCCCGCACCTGCTGCAGAAAAGCCTCCTTTTAGTCTTACCCACTCCCTGTGCAGTTGAGCTCAGCCAACTGTATTTATTCCTGCCGCCAAAGGTTGGACCACAAAATTCGGAGGAAGCTTGAAACTTCTGCTAAAGAGAAAGCGAGAGACAAGCCAGAGAGAGAGTCACGCAGAGAGAGAACGCGAGGAGAGCACGCAGGAGAGGGAACGGTACGTGAGAAGAAAGGAGGCACGGCATCTCACGGAAGATCATGGTCTCGGAAAGCCGCGCTGTGTGTAATCGCTGTTCCCAAATCAAGCAGGCCTGCGATGGCAGCGTGCCATGTGCGCGGTGCCTGCGTCTGGATTTACCCTGTTTTCCACGTGATGCCAGCGGTGCTTTGAACAAACAGATGGGCCACTTGCCCAGGGCGCGAATCCGGAGAGTGCAGACGGGATGCCTCATGTGCAAGAGCCGCAAGAAGAAGTGTGACGAGACGAAGCCGCGATGCGGAAACTGCATACGGCTGTGTATTGAATGCGCATGGCCTCCTGAGCGCCCCAAGGACAAGCTCATTGGCGCGGCCATATCCACGGCTGCTCCTGCACCGGTGTCGTCGACCAGGGCGGCTATGACAGCAGTGGCGGCGGTTTCACCAGACCCTACGGATTTACGAGTCATTCCCATCCAAGAGCCCGTTGTTGTTGATATCGTTACCGATGCATCAATCGACCTTATTATTAGAGGCGGAAATAGCCTAGCCATGAGTTCTTCCAGCAGCAGCAGTAGCGGCGATAGCCACCATTCCACGGACCACCACTTCAGCGTCCTGCCGCCTGTGCCATCATCAGGCAATAAATCTGAGCCTAGACTGCCTGTCGATGGTAACAATAGGCGTGAGGGACCTACTATTCACGTATTCCAAAAATTTGATCGGATCATGGAAAATAAAGTAAATATTTCAATTCATGTGTCACTTTTGAAGAGGAAAGCCGATCTTTCAGATACACCGCCAAAAATCGAATACTCCCCTGTCCGAAAGAAAGTCGACAGACGCTCTACTCTCTTGGGGAAAAGATGGCAAACGAGGGCACGAAATTCAGATTATCAAGAAGCTATCCATGGAAGCGCTCCGTCAAGTAAATCTTTTCAGTATCGAAGCTACATTCCTGTTAATGAGCAGGTCGAGACCCATCCTCATACCCCGAGAAGAGTCCAGGTATCAAAGACGCGGGTATCTACGACAGAGACTGTACATACCAACGGCAGAGGCCAGCTTGAAAATCACACACGTGTGCAAATAGAAATCTTGGATTCCGATGACGAGACAATCGCCGACACTCCTCAGCAACCGCAACAGCCCGAACCTCTGGCAGCTGCTATCAAAGACACACAGAAGAATACGGCTAACGACCCAGCATCCACCGTTGCAACAGACGGCGTCATAGTAGGGAACCAAACAGCGGTGGACCACACGGTGCTGGTGGCAACGCGGGCAATGGCAGAGGAGCACAAGAAGGACAAGATCCATGTCTTTAACTCAGAGGCCTTTGACGCAATGATATATAGCCAGTCTGCGCTTTGTCCGCCACCAGGGGTCGCGTCACAGGCTCCGACTCGACCAAAAACGCCGGTTAAAAAAACCTCCGTTGGGTATCAGAGGCAGTATTTATCCATCAATCCCGCAATTCATTTGCCGATTCAGCGATCTGAAGAGTGGCATACAAGGAAGGTGATTGAAAACCAAGCTCGCGGAAGACGCAAGGAGTGGTTTGGAAAAGTCATTGAAAGGCGACGATGGCTACGAGCTAAGGAAAAAGCGGAGGAGGACGAACGAAATGCAGCTAAAGAGTCAAATCAAAAGCTTCTGCGCAAAGACCCGCAGCCGTGGTCGTATGATCGAGTCATCGATTTTGGGGATGTTCTTCACGAAGAATTGCCAGAAGACGTTCTACGGAATCCCGCGTGGGCCAAGTCGTGTGCCTGGCACCGAGAAGATCATGCGCAGAGAATTGTTCGAGAGCGCGCAGCCAAGAATGCAAATCGGGCAGCGTGTGATCAAGCTAAGCGTATAATAGAAGATGCCAAATTAGCATCACAAAAGAGCCGCGGACCTTGAAGTTCTAGCACATTTTGCCATCGCTCCGCCGCCTTGAAAAATATCAGCTGTGGCAATATTCTTTGCTGCAACAGGTCCAATGCAAGGAGAAGAGTCTGCAGTTGTACAATCGATGTTCGATGGAGTATTGGAAGCATAAGACTGAGATTGGCGCATATGGAGAAGATTGTTTTGCTCTTTCTATTATTTTCTTTTATTCATAGAAGTGGATGGCCGCCGCGCGATACTGCCTCGCACATTGCTCCTTTCTGCTCCAAATTAAGTTCCCTATTTCTTTGGCGATTTCCGCTTATTTCAGTACCAAAGGCACGCGTTTCTGACGTCTTATCGATCGTTTCTGACATCTTATCGATAAATAAATAATTGCTGTTTTCAGATTGAGTGTTATTTGTGGTGGTTTGTTGTTGTGTACTAGTGGAGTATCTAGTGGCGCAGACTTTTGGCACTTGAGTGTATGGTGTATTTTCGTATTTCACTTATTATCAATGAAGTCTATAAGTGCTAAGATCGTGCTCTGACCTCGACTCTGCCCCTTACCTGTAAATTTATCCGAAGAGTTTAAAGTGAAAAACGCTGGCTATTAAATCCCACTCTAACCAGAACTCAAAAGGTATTCAATTTGATTTCCTTTGCAGTAGTGGCCCAGGATCAGAACGTTAAAACAATGAGCTACGAGAGAATCGTATCTTACCATGGCATGACAGAATACTCTCGACGATATGACACCTTTCTATATACCGCTCTTGTCGCAGAGCTTGTCGCACTAGAAGTATTAACTATTGAATCAGATATCCGACAAAACAATGAGGCCACAAGACTCTCACACACGTGCTGCGGCTGATTTTCACACAACGCGCTCGACTGTACGAGCAATTTGGCGGCGCTGGCAGGAAGACGGCACTGTGCAAAGGAAGCCTCGTTCATGCCGGCCGAGGAAGCTTACAGAGGCAGAGATTCGATACATTACTGTTTTATTAAAAAAGAGATCGAAAAATAACGTGGAGTGCACTCGTTGGCGCCGTCGACAGTCGGGTGACCTCGCGGACAATCCGTCGCGCTTTACAGAGTGAATGCAAGCGCAAATGGCTGTCTGCACAACGAATTAAAACCAAAAAAACAGCAGAAGCCAGGCTACAATTCTGTTGTAATTGGGAAGGAAAAAAACACAAGTTAGTTGAGGTATGAGAGTTTGAAGTTGGACTATTAGTCGAGGCTAATACGCGCGATAGGCCCTCTTCTCAGACGAAGCCACAGCGCAAAATAAGCCCAATAACAGACGAGGCTGGGTCTCCCGGGCGCTCGGCAAGAGGTTTGACAGGGAGATCGTCAACATTACAATTCATGGAAAGTCCTGATCGCCCTGATGGTCTGGAGAGGCGGTCGCACCCGCTTGGTCTTATAGAACGAGATCCCGACGCCCCGAGGCCGGGACCTTCTGCAAGAAGTTACCAAAATGCACTGTCAGAGGACTTCTTCCTATATAAGATGGCGCTGAGTACATTGACTGGCCGCCTCACAGCCCGGATCTCAATCCAATTGAGCACATCTAGAGTGCCCTGAAGAAGAAGCTATCACAGATCTGCCTAGAGCTCCCAGGTCTAAGTGGTAACCGTACAGACATCGCGTTGTTGAAACAAAAGATAAAGGAGGCTTGGGACTTAATAGACTAAAAAATAATAGACACCCTTGTAGAGTCAATGCCCCGCCGCCTCGTAGCAGTGCACGCAGCCAAGGGATATGATGCACGATCTTAATCTCCAGAAGCAGAACTTTCTAATGATATAAAGAGGTCACAGTTTTCTATTAAATTCATTGCGTTATTTGTGTTTGAAGTTATCTTGTAGGTTAGGTGGTGTGGGATCACTACTAGGCTTTTACCCACTCAGACTAGAGGTAAAACACAGCTTAAAATTAATAAATCTGAGATATACAGATATATTAAAACTCAAAATGGCCTGCTAATTATGTCATTTCTTAATTTTATCACTTATTGTTATAATATAAACATTATAACTTCATTAGTCTCACCCACTTCCCCCACTGAACAGCAAGCTAACCAATTATGCTATACATTACCAGGAGTATATGCACGCCCTATTAACAGCATATAACAGAGTCTTTTATAATAGTAATTATAGAAGAAAAAGAGGCTTTCTTTTTTTTCTACCCTTTTTAATCCATGGGCTAGCTCTTTTAAACGATTGTTTTAATAAATTATCTTGCTTCCTGACTTATAGATTGAAAAGGCCCTTCACCCTTTCCTCCTCATAGCCTCTTCTACGTCTTTATCACGCCTATATAGCTATATATAGGGAAAAAAAATAGTGTGACAACAGCCTTATGGAAGACACAAGCATTGAGACTACCTCGGGGAAGCGCAAGCGTGGTAGGCCCCGAACATACTCTACAACCAAGGCCAAAGCCGCAGCAGATGTAAAACGCAAGCGAGCGGCAAGGCAAGACGCTTCCCATGCACAGCGCAATGTTGTGCATACAAGCTTCTATCAACCAGTCGCATCTTTGCAAGCAGCAGATGTTTCCAATGGCTTCCATATACTAGCCGATTCAACTAATATACCGCCACCAGAGGAAAGGGACATATCACAGTTCCTCGCCGCAGTTGATTACCAGCTGGAAGAGGGCGTGCAAGCGCAAGTAACGCTCGATGATGGAACTCCCGCAGGCGCTGTAGACTCCAGTCCTCCGGTGGACTATATTGGTCCTGATTTAGATGAGGCCATCGGCTTTGATGCACCTCATGAACCCTCACCCCAGCCAGAGGATGATGAACGAGGCCCAGTTGAGCACCTCACACAGAAGCTGGCAGAGCAACTCACCAGGTTCCAAGGATGCTGCAACGACTGCCACCAGACAGCGAAAGAGTGTCGCATACAAAGCTCGGCCGAACAGATCAGCCTTGCCCAATATCTGGAGTCTACTGCTGGGTTAGGCGCGGACGTCCTCAGCAGCATGACCCTCGCAGGCGGGGAAGATGACCTAGCCAGAAAGGTCAACGCCGAGTGTAGAAAGAAGATCTTCTGCGGCGTCGATTCCGAGTCTGAGGCGCCGCTCATCTGCCTAGACAAGGACGAGAAAGTCTCGCGCACCGCAGGCGTTACCTTTGACGTCGTGGATAGCATCATTGGTTTCCCAAGCAGCCTGTCCGTTGCCAAGCGAGGTATTCGCTGGTCCCCTACGAGGATGACTGTGTCAGATCTACAGTCTGACCTCCATCTACGGTCATTCCCGGTGACATATTTTGACGCAGAGGGGGTGCAGCGTCAAGTCCACCGGCCTGGGGTAAAAGCCGAAGTGACAGATACCAAGAGCTATCACATGAGTATACTCCTGTGCGTATGCTTGAGATTCCCGTTTCGGAAGTTATCGAGCAGATACAAATGGCTTCGCATTATTGTATGAATCGAAAATACCATACGTCATCTTCTGTTAGATATACGAGGGATTACTATCATGAGCGAGAAAGCAGGGCCGTCAAGACGACGGGGTGGCGGATTAACTGCAGGCATGATCGAGTGGCGCGGGGCTTGGGTGATATGATGTCGGTTGCGGTTCCACGGGCGCATCCACTTTTTCGACTTGAAGGCGATGACCCACTGGATATACCCGGGGTGCTGGGGTTCGAGTGGGTTATGAAAGTATATGACCGCGGTGGTAAGGATGAGGCCGGGCTCGAGAATGAGATGGCGCGACTCCTCTTACTCCGGGCTACGGCGAGAGATGGGAAATGGGAGGGCGTACGTAGCTGGATAGATAGCCCAGCGATTGGAAGTGTTCTGCTAGTGGAAAGGCAAGGGAGGGAGAAAATTAAGAGCGAAGTGGTGAAAGGGATTTGCAAACTAATCCAGGATGTTATTATTCCTCTTATGACGGAAGAGCGGGCACTACGACCGGATGGTAGGAGGGAGATTGTGGATGCGGTCAGGGCAGAGGGAAAGAACAGGTCGTGGTTTGACGCAATAGGAGCTCGAGCATTAGGCTGGAGTTATGAAGGATAAATATAAGTGGCTAGGCTGTAAAGGTGGTAAATTTATATTTTTAAGCAGTTTGCTATATATTTTCGCTGGCTCTCTTTCTTAAAAGCTTTGGTATATGGTTAAAATCTTCGAAATTAGTAGCTTCAAAAAGTTGTCTATTTGGATTATAAAGAAGCATCTCTATCCTCAGCGCTTTAGCAGGTCTCTGTTATCCCTACCTATACAGTTCTCCATTCTAAAAGACATAATCTGAAAAGCATCTCGTATTACCTCAACGAGCCAAGGCCAGCCTCTAATCTCAGGGTCAGCATTAAAAAGAGTAAGATTCTTAAGGTGAATATTTCTATGTGTCTTCTGGCGGCGTGGGAGAAAAAAAAGCAATGTCTATACCGGTACAGTCGATTGTAAGGCCTTTTCTAAACAAAAGGCCTACAGCTAAGTTAAAAAAAATAGCTTATTTAAATATAGTAAGCTGCCCCTAAGTAAATAAAAGCTTCCCCCAGGGGTAGCTTTTATAATTGCCTTAAAATATAGCTTATACTAAGAGCTGCCTAAAGGCGAAAACTGTAGCCTCAGTGATAAGAGAGCTATATATATTGTTTATGAAAAG
>NW_020171420.1:0-59792 GCF_001481775.2 Trichoderma gamsii | reverse complement strand
TTCATACCAGGAGCTCAAGGGTTTGTTATGAAACATAAGATCCTCGTCGTTAATAACAGTAGGTTGGATCCAATTGCCGCCTTTTCCGCCGGAGATGGCTTTAGAAGCCTTCATGGTAGCTACTTCTGAAAATATAGTAAGGCTGTTTAATTTGCTACTTGGGAGGAAGAAATAATACATTTCCCATCAGCTTGTGACACATATGAGTCTTGATCTAACTTTAATTGGCTATCCGGTCCTAAGTTAATCCGGTTCCATCTACCCCGTAGGCCCATTGTCGCGACCATAAGTTGTTGGGTTGTGACAGATTGGCTAGCATATTCATCATCGACGGCGAGGTTTAATGAATTAAAGTGTAAATTTCACAGCAACGAAGAATAAAACACGTTAAATAATATATGAGACAGTATGTAAGCCTTAGAACATACTTATGTTTAAGCCTTAATTATTTTATACCATTCTTAGTTTCTAGTTTGAGGTGTTAAATATATAGTAGTAGCACCTATCTATAGCGAAAGCACATCCCCGAAACTGACCTTCCTTCATGGTTGTGCTCGTTGGTATTTCTTATGTGCGAGGTGCGCCAGTGTGGCATAAGAAAGTTTTGAAATAATTAGTGATAAACATAGTTACTGCTTTTACAAAGAAGATCATTAGACAGAAACGATACAAGTCTGGATTACTTGTGGATTAGTACCACAGATATGATAATTCGAATCGGTGGTGTCTATTTAGACAAGTTGTGTGTCAAGTTCGATTGCGATAATGACTTCTGAAGGTGCTTTATTTCAGACCACTTCAGTGAAGAGAACACTGTTTCCGGCGTCTTGCGGGCTACTGGCTCGCTGGTTGGGTCCTCAAAGTCGAAGTCCATAGCCAGTGGAAAGCGAAAGCATAAAACCGTACCCAGTGATGCGTCCAATATCTGCCATTTGCGATCGAAACCACGCGGAATACTCATTGTCGAGATTCGGTATTGCAGAAACAATCATCAAGGGAAGAATGGCCGGCTCCGTTGTCCCCGGTACGCCGGAGTTACCCTCACGAATGACGATGCCATCACCAAACGGACCGGGTCGTTCCGATCCAGAAACTCTTTCTAGGCAAAAAGGAATCGTTGAAGCTAGACCGTCTGCTAGAGACAGGATATCATCTCGGGCCTCCGTGATGAGCGTCTTGGAGATGGCGTGAGGTTGAGAGCATGCCTCCATTAATTCTAGCACTCGGACTCGCAAATGTCGCGCGAGAAGTCCGTAGCCGTAGTACTGGGCGTGAAGGGCAGCATCACCCTGATTTGTGTAAATATGAATACGGTGTCCAAAGAATTTATCTCTGCGCAAGGCACGGTCGCTTGAAAATGTGCGCTGCATGTTTGTACTGCACGCTGATTCTGCCGATCGTTCTAGCCAGCTGAGCAGTGCGGTGTCAATTGCGCGTAACTCTTGGTCAATGAATTTGAGTCTTTTCAAGTCGTCTGAGGAGAAGTGCGTTCCACATAGCTGAATCGTGATTTCATCCACCTGAGCTCGAAGGCTGATGAGTCTTATAATGATTTGGTCTAGTTCCAACTCACCACCAAGCTCGCCGAAAACAGCGCCGTCCATAAGCCAGTCAGGAATATCAACCAGACCAAAGAGAGTCACTTTCCTCAGGACTCGTCTCGCATATTTGACAGCCTCGGTGGGGGGCTGAGTATTGCTGATGACATCTCTCCAATACAGCAAGACGGCCATAATTCCTGCATAATGTGGCCGACTCTGGGGCGGGGTGGAATTCCCCAAGCTGCTATTCGCGCTAATGTTATGAATTGAGTCCTCATATCGACTCATGTAACAGATCGTGAGTAAACACGCATTGATGTTATCCGGGTTCAAAGCGGACAGGTCGAACTTTAACAATGGCAGAGACTCTTGGTAGGTAAGTGATGCCCGTGCCGCCGCTGGTGGATACTTCCTCATCCTGGAGAAGACCACAAGAGCCACCGAGGACACAGCAAGAGGCAACGCCGGGGTTGACTGCCAGGCAGCCAACAGGGCATTAAGTGGAGTTTCTAAGACGGACGCGGCATCGTTGACGGGCTCCAGGTGTTTTCGCATGTAGTAAGCGATAGCTTCGGATTGAAAGTCGCGGGACAGGCCTGTACTAAGCACGACGGTACCCCTATCTGCAGACCGGGGTCCTCGTGGCCGTTTCTGCTTCCTGCTTGCATAGACGGTTTCGTCAATTACTAGCGAGAATGCCTCTTGATAACCATAACAGGTCTTTCCAGCTCTGGTGCATCTTAGACACGCAGGTCTGGTGTCGTCACACTTGGGTTCCGTTAGTCATCGGCATGAAGTGATATCTGAAGACTGCATATGTAAACCAAGAGGCATTTCACCTTTTTCCGAGCAAGCTTGCATGGCCGGCATCCAGCGGCAGAAAATCGCATTGCGATCTCGTGGCACGGTGGCTACCGAGCTCGGCGTTAACGGGTCATTCACAGTCCGCGAGTACTTCAAACGATGCCGCGGTCATTGACGCAGGCACTGATGGAACAGCCGGAGAGCGATGGGAGTTTTGTTTGGTTCATTCGGCACCATGCTCTGCCTGCCAGCGAAGAGATAGGAGGGATATTACCGCGATGACGGGTGATTGCGCTGATACGCGCAAAATTCAACATTTGGAATCCCTGTGGACTGCTGTCACATGTCAGCAGTGCCACTAGGCGGTGACTAATGGCTTCCCATAGCGGCAATAGAGGTGGTATCATAACCCAGTTGAACAGGGGAAGTCTAAGTTGAATCTAAGCAGCGCGAGTATGCCCCAGAAAGGACTAGCGCTTCCGCTTTTATGCGGCGTGGGGCTGGTTGAGCCCCGTCCAAGTCTGGGAGTCCATTCTATTTGGCTCCAGAGGCAAACAAAAGATATTCTCGATGCTTTCTTCCAAGTTAGATGGATAAAATATCGGGATCATTCGTCGGAGATATGTAAGTATATCCGGATTCGTGGGAAGGCAGTGGAAGCAAGGAGGCGCAACGGGGTATGACTGATGTTTATCTCCATGGCCGATATTCCTCCTTATAAGAGTCCAAGCCGCCCCTGGAGACTATTCTGTTGCAAGTTTTGTCTCTCTATCATATCATCTAAACGTTTGATTTGAGCTCTGAATATAGCTATTTAGCCAGCATAGTCTCTGGAGCGATGGGTTTCTTTTCAACGGTGCTGTACGAACAGTACTTCCTCTCTATCCCCGAACCGACTGCCTCCTTCTCACACAAGACTATCATCATCACTGGAGCCAACAGCGGACTGGGCAAAGAAGCTGCTCGATACTATTCCAAGCTAGGATGTACGCGTCTCATCCTTGCTGTTCGAAACGTCAGCGCCGGCGAGGCGGCGCGTAAAGACATCCTGGCGACCACCTCCGCCGCCGAATCAACAATCGCCGTCTGGGAGGTAGACATGGCAAGCTTCGACTCTGTCGTCAAGTTCACTCAGCGTGCTATCAACGAGCTCGATCGTCTCGATATTCTAGTCTGCAACGCCGCCATCAGCACTTCTAGTTTTTCTGAAATGGAAGGCTATGAAAGCATAGCGACAGTCAACGTCCTCTCCACGCTGCTGATGGCAACTCGCCTACTTCCGCTCCTCGAGAAAACAGCCGCGCTAGGCCCTGTACCGGGCGATCCGCAGCCACGACCTCCTCATCTCAGTATGGTGACTTCTGACACGCACATGATGTCTAGCTTCAAAGAGCGCAACGAACCGTACCAAAATCTCTTCTCCACGATGACCACCAACTGCAAGACCTCTGGCACACGTATGGCTGTCCAATACGCAACCTCAAAGCTGCTCGTTCTTCTCTTAATGCGCGACATGGTATATCGTCAACTTCGCTCTGGTCCTAGCACCGGTATCAAGGCCGTCAAGGACCCAGAGACGATATGCCCCGTCATCATCAATGGACCGAATCCAGGTCTATGTCAGAGCGGACTGACGCGGGAGTTCCCTGTAATGACACGCATAATGAACTTTGCTCTGCATGCGCGACCCACTAAGATGGGAGCCAGCGCCATAGTGAATAGTACCAGCGCTGGATGGGAGACGAATGGGCAGTATTTGAGTGCAAACAAGGTGCAACGCGGAAGCGATTTGAGCTGGGACGCAGCCGTGGCGGAGAATCTTCGTAAAGCAGCAGACGAGTGCTTGCAGAAGTTTCAAACAGCTTAGACGCCACATCATATAGGAAAGTAAAGATCAGCATGATTTGCGAATTGTTACGCAGGAGGATTTTGAATTATACTGGTCAGTGCTAGGCGCTAAGATAGCACCCTTCTTAATATCACCATACCAAGCTTCCGCAATTGGCCTCATAGCTGGAGATGAAAGAGTATCAGCTCGAGATAAGTACTCTTTGGAAGCGGTCGCGTACTTTACGAGTAGAGCGACATACTCAACACGATCGAATGTCGCCGTATTTCATCTGCGCCTTTCTATTTTGCCAATGTCTGTAATAATTCCCACTTTCAGTTCTCAGAAAAGTGTCCCAGCGCTATCTAAGATATGAATTGGGCTCGACATAGTTTGGGGCCTGTACCCGAAAGCCAGCTCTTGGCCGCATTTCCATGTGCCCGCCTCCAGAACCTGCGCCAATATCAACTTCGGACAGCTTCCTAAGCTTTGGATAAGTTTCTGATTAACAAGTTCATGAATCTTGTCCAAAAGAGCCGCCGTGAGAGCACGCCACTCCACAACTACATCGCTTGTAGCATCAAAGCTAGGAATCTTTTCGGTTGAGCTTAGAAGGCCTTGCGAGTAGATGTCGGGTTTGAGCGTGAGCACACCAGTGTCGACAAACAAGCCTCCGTTTCTATACTCATAAAGACCGGTGAGTGGATTTGTATGCGTCCATCGTACGTTTAAAAGGCGCTCAAAGGCCATCATGAGAGAATATGATAGCCATTGCGTCAGTTTGTGAAAGCTTTGGACGCCAGGCCTATCCTTTAGAATCTCCTGGAGAACTGAAAAGGCCAGCAGTCACCCAACGGTTCGCCTTTGTAGTGCGTGCGAGTTTTGGGCCAAATTGGGATGAGGAGCGACTGTAAGAGATCCCAGAGCTTCTTGATCTCAACACCCCGACCCTCCGCGGCAGTCTGAAGTATAATCTTATGCGACGCATTAGAACGTCAGGTGGAAACGCTTCGGATTTACTCACCAACAATGTCGCTTGGTCTGCCTCGCTTGAAAATGCTTGGGTTCGATTCTAACGAAACACCAAGGCTCTGAAGTAGGTAGCAACGGCTTTCCAGTCCGATCAATTGGTTCTTGGGGGATGCCGTCATTCCTTTGGCCAGCTTTTCTGGCGACAAGCTTCGTAAACCAGCTGCTAAATGATCATAACTCAAATCAGTAGTGCTTTCCAGTCTGAGATAGCATATCGTTGGACAGTATGCTGTAACTTACCATCAACTATCTCATTACCATCCGCTGAGAAAAGCCCAGCTTTGAACATATGTAGACTTGCTACAGCCAATCCTTCGCTGCGCCCTACGTCTAGCCCCGTGTCCGTCTCCGGCTGCTTTTGGGCAGGAAACAGCAGCAGGACTGATGTAGCCAATAAGCTGAGACCAAGTAATTATTAATAAGGCCGTACCTAAATTAGTCGAGGCCTGGTTCAGGAAATGGTCCCAGGTCAGGAAACGGTCCCTAGGTGGAAGGATGGACCTCAAGAGACCAGGGTGCCGTTTTGCAAACTCGGACTCGGAGGTCGCACTTGGGTTTGGTGGCTGTGGTGGCGGAGCTTTGTAAACTATGGCTCTATCCGGCGGGCTTTTGGCAGGCTTTTGGCGGGGTAATTGGATCTGGGGCGGCGGGGCGTCTTCCGTGAGCGCCCGGTATTAGAGCCCGTGATAGGCGACTCACTGAGAACCGTCGCCAGGTTACTTGCATATCCGGTTCTCACTAGCAAGGTGCTAACAGTTTCGTCCAGGGAGGTTTTTTCAAGGGGAGAGCTGCTAGCAGTATGACAGGGAAGGCTTGTACCACGTGGGAAGGTCTGCTACGAAGCATGGATCACGTCCTATGCATAGTCACGGCGAATGCTCGCTGGTAACAAACAGCCCAAAGTAGAGAATTTTCGGCTAGAGCGACTGTTCGCTCCGAATGACTACTCGCTAAAGGCGGGCAACCCTCCTAGATAGCGATATGACTGTTTGTATTACGACATGTACGGAGTATTTTGTGAGACATGCACAATGACACTAAATGTGCTGTAGTCTTACTTCGCTGGAAGAACAGGGCTGGAAAAGGGAACGATCGACCATTACGAGGATTTGCTTGAGACGCCCGTTACATTTTCTAGTACTGTAACCCGGAATTCCCTCTGTAGCAGAAGGTGGGCTGCAAAGCCTTGTAAAATATTAGCTGTAGTTACCTAGGATAAGAGATATTATTAATAAGTTAGCATTAAGGCGCCCTTTGCTAGCGCTAAAATAGCTCTACTTTTTATTGAATTATACTGCAACATAACGCAGAATAAAGGGATAGGTTTGCTTAAAGCTATGGTCCTCGAAGACACGCTAGGTGTAAGTAAGCTCGGATAACCACAAACCCGCTGGATGGGACAAGTCCTTGCAGTATGTCCAACATTAGTAATAAAGTTTAATATATACTACGCCCTTCCGTGTGGGTCCAAGATTGGTTTTTGACAGATGACAAATGCTTGACTTCAACTTCAGCTTGGTGGATAAAATACCCATATGCGGTTTTCATAAATATCTGTAACAGTTGTATCAAGAATATTATAATGTGTAACCGAGCTGCTTTACTTCAAATCTCAATTTGCTCTAATTCACTGATATGAAGCCCGCATCGTCAACACCAACCGCCATACTTCTGATTGACATCCAGAAGGCCTTCCAACACCCGACTCAATGGGGCTTAGAACGAAGCACGCCAGATTTTGAGAACAATATTGCAAACATCATCCAAGCGGCGCGCGTATACAACAATGGACTAACAGAGCCGCTCTCAGGCCCAGTGATTAATCCTATCCATATCATCCATATCCATCACCATTCCAGCAGTCCCGACTCCGCTCTCCACCCGTCAGCTAAGGTGCCCGGTACCGATTCGCCCGGCATAGAGCCCTTGGATTGCGCCGCACCCCTACATACTGAGCCTGTTGTCATCAAAAACGTCAATTCTGCATTCATTGGCACCAACCTTGAAGCGAGACTGCGCGCTCTTAAGGTGCGACAGCTTATCATTGCAGGATTGACAACGGACCACTGCGTCAGCACCACCACTAGGATGGCGGCCAACCTCCATGTTCTGGGTGAGGAAGCAGGTACTGATGGGAATGGTATTTTTGTGATACAAGATGGAACCGCTACGTTTGCTAAGGGCGGTTTTGATGCAGAGACTATACATGCAGTGAATCTCGCGAGCTTGAACGGAGAGTTTGCTTCGATTATTACCACAAAGAGCGCTATGAAAGCTCTGTTCTAAGGATCTTTTCTAAACCTTATTTATTTCGGTCGGGTTGTAGAAAACTAGGCTTAATAGTTATTCTAGTGGCCACTATTATATATATGGATCTAGAATAGCTCCAAGCTCCATGCCAGCAGTATACACCAAAATTGATGAATCGTTTCTCGCTGTTGGGAGAACCCCGGTGTGGATGAATTGCTCTGAGATCGGATTCGAAGGGGCATCTGGAACTAAATCTATATTGTCAGAAGCTCAGAGAAATAAATGGCAGCGTGCTTGTACTTACTTGTAATAGAAACGTGGCCGTCGCCATGGCGAACCGCGAGTGCTGATGTCGGGTTCTGGGGTTAAAGTTGTCTAGTCCATTCCGTAGGAGCACTTTGGAATTCCGCTAGGATCACAAGAATCTCTCATAAATATGGTATAACCTACTCAATGTCGAAATCTGCGGTGACCAATAGCATTGGCTTTGGCAGTGGCAGAGGTATGTTGGGTGGCGTAGAATATGGCTGTCCTGAACACCAGAGCTAGGAAAAACTTAGAATCTTTCTCAAGTTGTAATTCATTCAACAATAACGCACTTGAATCTGCCATGCTTGCGTCTTACCCACTGTAACTGCATCAATCTACAAATCAAGATCTTCTAAGCACATGACATTATAGCTCTTCGTTTATGGGACCTTACCTTCTCCCCAGCATCGTAGGAATTCCGGAAAGCCTCAAATGTGTTATCTTCAAGATCTGGCACATCATAATAATCAGTGTTGTCCTGCAAAAGACCAAAAACATACCATAATCGCTGCAAAGTAATGGCATTGTCCACACTGCTGCAACACTGGGAATCGAATTGTATGCGTATGTGGCAAAAACGCTAGCGTCGCCCTGCAGCGCTGTCTCAATGGCCTGAATAATCGTAAGGAAGTCGGGGATGTCTTAGCAGTCGGCAAGTGTATAGACTTTTGCATGCAGTAGAAGCGGAGAGATATGAGTAAGTGGAGTGGCACCTTCCTCGGACGGGTTTCATGGTCTTTGTTGGAGAAGGTGAGGGTTTGTCGTCTTCTTGATGATGGTCAGTAGACTTGTAAGGCAACTGGGTGACCTTAGAAGGAAGGTAGTCATCAAGATAGAGGAACTGGAGAAGGCAGCTGGCAGCTTGCGGGTGGTCAGAGCAGAGGTCGAGTGTTCCAGCACAAGGGTTGATGGGTTGCGGAGTGGGGTTTAGGGTAGCGGAGACGTTGGGCTGATGTTCCCGCTTGAGATTGCAGAAGGAGAGAAACGGGTTGGAACGGCGGCAGACGTGGATGTGGTGTAAGGCATATTGGAGATCATTAGCAATAACAAGTGGTATACCTCGGATTATAGGGATTCTTATGCGTCTAACAGGAGGGTTTATTTTGTTAAGATACATAACACGTGATATCCGCGCTCTAACTGTGACGCAACTAGAGAATGCTACCATGGCCCTCTCTGCGGGCCAACCTGTAGGTAACCCAGTTATTCAGTGATACTTCGAAACGTAACCGCTATTGGTGTAAGAATCCCAGGGTCATTCTTCCACAAACTCCAATTGCGCGCAGAGCTTCGAGGTTAGTACGGGAAAGCATGGTTGCCTTTTGGCTCACAATCAATCCTTCGGACCTACAAAATCCTCTCGTTCTTATTCTCGCCGGTATAGAGCTCTCCAACACTGCCATGACTACTACAAGTGCGGCTGTTTGTCATGCTGTGGCAACATCGAATCCCGTTGCAGTAGCACAGTTCTTCCATTATACATGCAAAGCAATATTAGCAAACTTCTAGCTACCGGATCCGAGGAAACTGGAATTTTTGGCGACGCGTCCAATCATTTTGGCGTTGTAGAGACTAACGGCCGTGGTATGCTTCACCTACATACGTTGATCTGGGTGCGCGGAAATCTAGGTTTACGACACTACGTGATCAACTGCTTGAGGACGGCAACTTTGCGGCTCGCATGGTTCGTTACCTTGAGACCGTGATCATACAGAGTATTAATGAAGTCGATGTACTAGATCCTAATGTCCCTCCGCAGAGAACTTCACCTCAACGACCGACGGTGCCTCAGACTCTGAATTTTATGATCAATTGCTTTTTGATAGCAATAACGTCGCTCGCCAGAAACAACTTCATTCAAAGAGACACTCTACGACATGTTTTAAATACAAGCGAAACGGATCCGGTCAAACCGCTTGTCATTTTGATATGCCGTATCAAATCATTCCCCAGTCAACAATCGACAATCTGGAAATAATCCATCTTCGCCGAAATCACTTGTGGGTAACCCCCTGGAATCCAGCCTTTGCAAGCTGCATTCGCTCCAATCACGATATATCCTGGATCCCAACGATTTCCAAATCGTTATCCATCCTCTACTACATCATTAATTACGCCACCAAAAACGACGTATCTCCTGGCAGACAGTGGTCAAGGCCGCTCTCCTCAAAACGGTCCATCGACAAAGCGATTTAATGATGAAAGCTCCAGAAGCTGTGAGTGGTTGGAGTCGCCGAACCGCATGCGAAGTTGATCCGGAAAAGGCGTAACTTTAGGTATGGTAAACTTTCCGTGCTTGGGAAAACTTCTCTCGCATCAACATCAGGAGAGAATTGGGTGGTGAGATCAACGAGTGACGGTCGGGACCAAGTGACCTATCAGAAATACCCACAAAGAATCGGCCCTGGTTCAATCTCCAATTCACAGTCAAAGGATTTTCTACGTAGTATCGCCCCTGAAGAAAGCTGTGGATCCGCAACGTCTCATTCTGTCTGATGGTCTGGATACAAATTGTTCGTACGACCTGATGACGATTCAGGTGATTGTATCAAGTCTATCAAGCTCCCCTACGTTCTAAAGGATACGTATCTATTGATGATGTGTTTTCTAATGCACCCCCATCAATTCATGGAGCAGAATCCCCGCCACTAAACATTCTAGAACGAGCAACAGTCAGTACCGATGATGCCAGGGACAAACTGGACAAGATTCTTGGCCAATTAGACCTACAAACCAAGTTTGAGTATGAACGACGATATCTGTCTGAACTGCGAGACAGCCTACTAGATCTTCAAGGGCAAAATGTTATGCGGTTGAAAGAAAATTCTATTTCTAGTTGCGCCAAGTTATTTGAGACGCCTCTAAGTCGGTGCAAATCGCGTGTCCAAGATATCTACGATGCATTGATGGAGGCCGTTCTCCCACCACAAATTTTATCTGATCTCTCTCTTGCCTATGGAGGTAACAGTATGAGACTTCATATTGCTTCCGCGGCCGGATTTTGGCCTAGACTTGCGCCTACTTTCTTCCTGCAACAGCTTGGCAGGTTTCGATGGCAATCCCTCAATGAGTCGTGGAAGAGAGCCGTTATTTCGTATGGGATTGCGATAACCACTCTCCAACAAGCCCAGCGCTCAATTCAGATCCAAGATAACGAAGTTGATATTCTCAGGGAGCTCGAGAACACAGGTCATATGGCATGGGACCCATACCAATACCCAGAGTGGTTGCTCTTGGAATGCGAAAGCGGCATCATCATCCGAGAAGTGCAGCATCAAATTGCCAGGCAGATGGTTTTACCTCCAAATAATGAAAATGCTGTCATGCAGCTCATTATGGGAGAGGGGAAATCCTCTGTAATTGTGCCAATTGTAGCTACTGTTCTCAGTAATGGTTCACAAATCCTTCGCATTATCGTACCCAAACCACAAGCGAAACAAATGTATCAAATGCTAGTATCGAAACTCTCAGGACTGCTAGATCGTCCAATTTTCCGAATGCCCTTTTCGCGAGCGGTGCGTATGGACGAGAATAGGGCAGCTGTTATCCGTCAATTGGCTCTACAATGCATGGAAGATGGTGGGGTCATGCTGGTCCAGCCGGAGCACCTGCTGTCGTTTCAATTAATGGGACTTGAATATCAGATCAATGGGAAGGATCAAATCGCTCGTTCGCTGTTAGAGCTTCAACGACTATTTGACAATTACTCAAGAGATATAGTCGATGAGAGCGACGAGAATTTCAGTGCCAAATTCGAGCTGATGTACACCATTGGGCTTCAACAGCCGATTGAACATACTCCTAATCGATGGGTAGTGATTCAAGAAGTGTTGACTAGATTCGCCGGGATCTGCTTCAACCTGAAAGAGTCATTCCCAGAATCGATTGATATTGACAACCAGCATCCTATGAAATTTCCAAGAATTCGAATACTTGGTACGGATGCTGAGCCTGCCATTCTTGACCGCCTTGCCGAGTCCATCTGTGAGACCGGGATGACCGGATTTCCGGTCGCGCTACAGCGTACACAGACGAAGGATGCTCTCCGTCGATACATCACCTCTCCCGACCTCACAGCTGAGGAGATCAGCGCTGTTGAAGAGGCCCCATTTTGGAGTGAAGCCACTGTCAATAATATTCTACTTCTTAGAGGTCTCTTATCAGGTGGCATCCTCGCTTTCGCGTTCGGGCAGAAACGTTGGAGAGTCGACTATGGCACAGATCCTAATCGCGAAACCAAAACCCGACTTGCTGTGCCATTCCGAGCCAAAGACAGCCCCTCACCACGGTCGGAATTCAGTCATCCAGATGTGGTCATTATACTCACATGTCTAAGCTACTATTACAAAGGTCTCCAGGATGAAGAGCTTTTTGAGGCCCTTGGTCTTCTCGTTAGGTCAGACAATGCCGATCTTGAATATCAGGCTTGGGTGGAAACAGCGCCGGAATTGGCACTTCCGTTCAAACGGCTCACGGGTATTAATATTCGTGATCGCGCACAGTGCATCAACGATATCTTCCCAAAACTTCGCTTTTCCAAAGGCGCCATTGACTACTTTCTTTCCCGCTTAGTATTTGCAAAGGAATCCAGGGAGTTCCCCCACAAGCTCTCAGCTTCAGGTTGGGATCTAGGCAAGAAGAAAGCGAATCCCACAACTGGCTTTAGCGGGACTAACGATACTAGATATGTGCTACCAATTGACATCAAACAGTTGAACTTACCAGAGCAGAATCACACCAATGCGTTGGTGCTCAAATATCTGCTTCGTCCTGAAAATGGCATCATGCTGACGCCAGAGGAGATAACAGGAGCTACGTTGGACAGCAAATCGCTCCTCATGATGGTGTCGCAGATGAGCTCGAATACCCGTGTCATCTTAGATGTAGGCGCACAGATCATTGACCTTGACAACCTCCGATTTGCCGAGACGTGGCTCCAGTTTTACAAAGATGATGAAAATGTTCAAGCTGTTGTTTTCTTCGGTGATGCCGAGGAGCTGACAGTATTGGATAAATCAGGCAAGACTGAGCCTCTTCAGATATCACCATTTGCCACTCAATTAGACCAGTGTCTTGTCTTCTTAGACGAGGCACACACAAGAGGCACGGATTTGCGACTGCCTACATATTATCAGGCAGCTGTGACTCTTGGCGCAAACCTGACAAAGGATAAGCTTATGCAAGGTAAGGGAGTCTATTTAAATAATACCGAATTGGACGAAACACATTGCCAACTAATTGATTTATCAGCGTGCATGCGGTTGCGAAAACTTGGAAGAGGTCAATCAGTTGTATTTTACGTTCCTAGAGAGATTGAACAAAAAATCATACAGCAGCGAAGGTCTGATTATTTAGGCCCAAAAGAAGTTACTGTATCCGATGTTCTTTGCTGGGTCATCTCTGAGACTTGGCGCGACCTGCGACGAACTGTTCCGCTGTGGTTGACACAAGGTGTTCGTTACTATGAACATGAGGCACTTTGGATCCGAGAGGCGGATTTCGAGGACGGAATAGAGTGGGCCAAGAACTTTCTCGAAGATGAGGCCCAGAGTCTCGATATACGGTACCGTCCTCAGGGTAGTGTTGCATCGTCACAGCTGATTAAACGCGCCGTGTCCGATATGAAGCCGCAATTTCAACGCCGTTGCGAGGAGTTCGGTCTAAAGGACCTCCGAAGTTCGTCCCTACAGGAGGAGCAAGAGCGAGAGCTCTCACCCGAGATGGAGCGGGAGCGACAGGTTGAGCCGCCTCCACAGGTTGAACCCGAGCCTCACTCCCGTCATCCGGACCTCGATTATTTCATCGCAAATGGAGAACTTCCTACGAGCTTCAGCGCGTTCAAACCTGCCTTTCAGGCTCTAGCAGACACTTCAGCAGCAAAATATTTCAACGTGCGAGAGTTCCCCAGCAGCATCTTGGTGACTGAAGACTTTGCTAGAACGGCCAAGACGAATAAGGTTTTCTGCAGCGGCTTGGATCTATTCCAGCGGCCGGTGCATTGGATCCTGACAAGCACTGACCGGTCCAACATTATCAAATATGTGGTCATTATAAGTCCATGGGTGGCGCACCAGTTTCTGCAAAAGATTGAAGAGTCGATTAAAGTGACTTTACACCTGTATGCAGCAAGGAGCAATCTCAGTTTCCAGTCGCTAGACCAGCTGACATTGTATACTGTGCCTCAGAGACCGAGTTTCCCTGTCCTTAGACGCAGCAAGATGGCTGAACTGAACATCTTCGCCGGCCAACTATATTTGTCGTCTTTCGGGGAATATATTGAAGTATGCGACACACTTGGCCTTACTTGGAACAATGTTGATGACTCTATCATCTTGGAACCAGACGGATTTATTCCTCCTGGTGCCAATGGGAATCTAGTGAATAAGTCCGGATTCACAAAAAGCCCTGTGCAATTTTTGAAGGCGTTGATCACGAAAATTCGACGAAATTGCGAAAATGTCGAAAAGACACATATAGGCAAGATTCTAGATGGAGTTCTTTTACTAGAAAAGGATTTTAAGGAGCTTAACTAGAAGATTTAAGATGCGGGTGGTTATGTCGGGCCACGAACGGGTTCTTTGCCAAAGAATATTGTAGATACCGCAGAGCAGTATCAAGTGGAAAAAAAATGTGACATGGGGTGGACACTCTATACAGATATGGGGTAGATACCCAAGAATAACGACTAAAATGATACACTAAAGGAAAGGGGCAATACTCTATATACTAAGCCAAGCTGCTAACTTGCTGCGTCGTATGTGGTATGCTATAATAATTGTCTTGATGTTCCGTGAATATAGACTCATGTTTTATATACATCGTCCAACAAATTGTGCCACTGCTCGCTCATGCACCGCAATAACCTCTCATCCTCGGCCGGGTCCTTGATTAGCTCTTGCAATTTCTCCACTTCCAACCCATCCAAATGCCTGGCCCACCCAACCCGCTGCAACCATGAAATGGCCTCATTCTTGGGGTCCAACTCCTTAATGCGCCGCATTGACTGCCCGTCTGCGTATTGCTGCTCTTGCATGTCATTTTATTTGTCTAACGCGTCTAATATGGCGGCTTGGTTGTAACCCTTCTCGTCATCGTTGTCTTCTGCTCTCGCTGTTGGTGTGTTCTTGATGATACTAAATCTAATGACGGCTGTACTCTTCACTTTGAACCAACTGCTGGCTGCACGGCTTCGAAAAAACCTCTGGCACTAAACCCCCTCTATCCATGGCAACTGGCGCGGCTCCTGCTTCTTGGCCTTGATATTGCCACCTTTCTTCCAATCATTAACCCAATTCCTCTCTTTGTAATGTTGCTGCATAACCCTAATCTTGTGCGTGACGTAACGGCATGTGCGGCACCGTAACCCATCTCTCTTTGGTTCTTCTATATATGGAATGGGCGTCACTTGATCTGGTAATAAGTACCCTGTTGATTGTGCTTGGTTCTGGATTAACCCGGGAACTCTTTGAATCTTCTGGATTGTCGCTCTTCGCGTTAATGGCTGGATCTTGGTATGATTTGTTGCTAAATATGTCTTGACTTCCTTTGCGATATATGCCCACTGACGTTCTTAACAAAATATAAACGGATATTGGTTGTTGTATATAAATGGCTCCATGCAGGCTCGATGCGAAGGAGTAATGCAGCCAAGTCGAGATTGGGCATCTTCTCAAGATAAGAAACCAGTGAAATCTAAAAATTAGATTTTAATTTGATGATTTTCAGTCTATGTCTTCTGATTCTTAGTTCTAAATCTATAGATATACGCTTACCGCTATATGCGTATACCCGATTGGGCTTAGTCAGATTAACCCCTTAGTTGTGCATGGACAAAAAGTGTGCAGTCCGGGGGATGTTCTGTGTAATTCAGCGGATTACAGCGTCCACTTGGTGCAGTAGGGCGCGTTCGACGCTCGATAAGAAGGGTAATAGGAAAATAGATCGAATAGTCCGTTTGTTTGTTTGTGTTTGTCGTACTAGTACATACAAAGGGAAAATAGGGGAATTGTTCAATCTGTGTGCCCTGGACGGGAGCCTCCCACTTGCTAGATCTCCATTATATTTAGTACGACTTACTACAGCACTTGCTCCGCTCTTTCGGCGCTGAAAGAAAGAGCCATAGGCCAACGAAGCAGAGTGACTCGCAATCACTTCCGAAGGGCAACATCACCCCAAAAACAGCAGGCATAGGAAGTACAAGGCCATACGATCGGGGCTTCCAGCAACACCTGATCGATTAAGGAATTGCTTATGAGTTCCCAGATGGTCGACTGCCGCCAGAGCCTGAGAATAAGGATGATATACTTCGGGCTCTGGCCCGACCCAGGGCATCGCTGGCTCCGTCCCATTTCCCATACCATGACTTCCGCAAGTCCGAACGAGCAGAAGCGCAGGCAATGAAGGAGAGAGACATTACGATAAGCGTCGTCCCTATTATTGAAGGAAATATTGGGGATAGAAAGTGCGCCTCCGGCGAGATTCCATTTACGAACCTTGATCATCTAATGGACGGTACACTTGTGCCAGGCAGCCCGGATATATATTATGGTGCGCGTCCAGAACAGCTCCACCCACAATTACGCAAGGCATTGCAGGGCTCTGTTGTCCCCTTGACTCAAAGTGGCCTCCCTGTTGCGCCGAAATTTTTCATGTAAATAAAGGGGAAGGATGGGTCTGCAGCTATAGCTCAATGACAGCTATTTTACAATATGGCCCTCGGAGAAAGAGGCCAACAGGCCCTTTGATTGCGTAATCCTTTTTATTTTTCATACAATAATGAAGCTCATACTCTTGGCTGCACGTATGTGGATGGATAATTAAAAATTTTCGCTTGCCATGCAATACCACTCCCATGCCTGGTGGGCAAACAGGCTTTATCATCACACCGCTTAGAGCTTTTGCTTTAAGCAACGATATCGATACCTTTGGGCAAGGAGCCGTAGCATATCGTAATGGTAGGGACTGCGCAATGAAGCAAAGAAATGAAGCAATTGAGTAAGCAAAATAAGAGAGTAAGCTAGGATAAAGTCATTACGTTCTATCCAGCCTATATGTTGCTGCGGTTCAAGCGCTTTTGGTCCACAGCTATATCGAGATTGTGGCGGAGGGACTGACAGCTGGGGATATAGCTGGGCATACCAGAGAACCCTGCGTAACAGCATGACGATAAACAGTAAGGATATCTCCCGCCGTGCATGGCGGAGCCTGTGCGGAAAAGAAAGTCCGATTCGCTGCCTCCTGACTTAAAGGAATATCTTTAAAAATAGTTCACACATATCCTAGGAAAATTACCTAGAAAGCCCTTCTAGGCCCGCTATTGAAAGAACTTAGAAAATCTTCGATAACTATAATGAACATGTCGAAGAACTGAAGAAGGCCTCTAGGGATATTAGAGAAGTCTGTATGGCGGAAAACATTTTGGTTAGAATGACTACCATTGTTTGAGTAGGATGTTGAGCTGCTATTTATTTCATCTGGGAATGAATTGGGGTCCCTTAAATGATGTTGACGCTGGTGCTAGCGCCATTAACTCTACGAAAACTAAGATCTCCGCATACACCACGCAGGGTAATCGCTCCCTCATATCGCCGAGACATAAGCGCCCTTTCGTCATCCTTTCGTGAGGGCAATGCATGCTGTTTGGTTAAGACAGGCCTTTACAGGTCACAGTTGTCTTCCCGCATGTGCCAGTTCCCTTCTCTAGGGGGAAAAGAGGGGATTTCTGTCGCGAACTCTGTGCATTCCATTCATTTGGTTCGCTAAATGCAATGGAATGACAACGCCCCATAGTGCTAAAGTAGATATATCTACAGCTTTCCTTTCCATTGTGCCAGCTGATATTTTGGTGTAGGCTATACACGGCCGTGGCAACTGAACCAGTGTGAGACTAGCGCCGACAGCACGAATTTCCTAGGTTTACCGGGGGTTTAAACTATGCACTTGATGCAAAGGAAGACGTCCTAACATTGGGATAAGCTATGCAACATTAGTGAGACTACAAGCATGTACCACACATTGCTATAAGCAGTCAAAGCGTCATTGGAACATATAGTTCCTTAATCCCAGCAGAGATCTACCGGGGCCATTTCTCCATTGCGGTGAGTTACTGTAGAATAGGGAATATAGGGAGATGTGGCACGTATCGCAGACACAAAAGCGAATTGGCACTCGGCTGTATGCTAAGGTTCAACATCAAGAGGCTTACATGATTTCACTGGATGATTAGGAATCTCAATAAAGATGCCGAGCTCTGGTAATGTTAGATATGCTCAGGACGACATGTCGATGCGACTACGACCATCCCGCTATATTGACTACTTTTCCCACGATTGGACTCAAGAGGCTATTCAGATATCCTGGAGATATATCGCGTTAAACTCTAGTGAACTCGACAATGCGGCTCGCTTAGGAAATGCATCCTTGAGAATATGGATAAAACACATGAACAAGCTAAAGACTATACCTCCAGAGGCCCTGAATTGGTAAGTAAAGCTAGTTGTCTGTAAAAGGAAACGCCTAACAAATTCAAGGTATAAGGACTACGATGTTACGTGGCTCTATGGACCATTACAGACAAATGATGGGGTTTTAACATCAAGCAATAAAACTATTTTCAGTTCGTCTGATAAGAAACCTAGCCTGAAGAAACGGAGCACGCTGGACTCCATATCTCAGGGATCATTCTGCTCAACACCAATATACCACCTAACCAAAGTTAACGGAATGGCACAAGTAACTAGTATACAGTTCCGTCTATTGCCATCTTCAATCCTACGACTTCTATCCTCTATCGGGGAACGCAAACACGTCCGTTTTAGCGAAGAAATCACAGTCTATTCTTACTAGCCTTCATAATGATTCACACATGTGACGGACAGTATTAGGTGGTCTTGCACCTCCATCAGAGACACATAGATGCAGTAACTCGCCTTTAATCAATCCGAGCCCTTCATCGGGTAGCTCGGGTAGCAGAGCGATAAGACGTATCTCCTTTCTAGACACATCGAGGGCTCTATACGTTGCCTGGGGCTGTTTGGCGCAGTGGTCAAGCACACAGGTGACCTATAGAGAAAGGTCGTAGGTTCGAATCCTGCCAGCCTCTACAAACAGACTAACAAAGCAAGCTTTTGCTTGTGAAGACACTATGCTTAAGGCCCTCTCTAGCCCTATAGCAGAGCTGTTACTGGCTAATAGCATGAAACTATAAGGTTTTTTTCCCCTTCTTGAGGGGTTTTTTCCCTTTATATTGGCTTGCTGGTATAAAATTTTTGTATTTTTCCTTTGTATAGATGAAATGTAGCGAACAGGGGTCGACACCTCCGGCTATTGGTTGATAAGCTCGCTGTCTAGCTAGGCCGGTCTCGAAGGAACAAGACCACGTGGAGGTGATTAAGACGGAAACTGGCTCCTACCGACCTATTGCTCAATCGTGGGACGTGTGTATTTAAGTAATTAGATACTTATGGTCGTTAATATTAACAACAACAACAACATCTACACGGTGCCTTTGGAGTGGAAATGACTTTCTCCTGGGATGCAGAAGATCTATAATTAGGGAAAATAAACGAATCGTATAATTGAAGTTGGGAGAAGGGGAAAAAAAGGAAGAGCAAACTACGTGAGAGGTAGTTGTGTAGTATTAGCGGGTGCGTTGGCATTCGTTTTGAACGAGCTCAAGACGTACGGTAGCTGCCGTAAGCAAATCAGTCGGAAAAAGCACATACGACCGTTTGAGAGTCGTACTAAATATAATGGAGGTCTAGCAAGTGGGAGGCGTCCTTCCAGGGGGCAATTCCCTATTTTCCCTTTGTATATACCAGTAAAACAAACACAAACAAACAAACGGACTGTTCGACCTATTCTCAAATTACCCTTCTCAAGGGTCGAACACGCCCTTAACACAGGATCAGATCACATCGGCCATTCATGCACTGCTTTATTTGGACCCTCCCTACGCTCAACCTGGACCACCGCTCGAAGCCTGTCTAAGCTAAGTCTTTGTGGCAAGCTGAGTGGTTATTTAACTGACCTATAGGTAACAAGGATAAGGTAAATCCGGGATTTCTACGATGAGTATGATTACCTTCCTAAGCCTTAAACATACTCTCAGGCAGCCATATTCAATATACTAGTCTACAATAAATACTTCTATGCATTTCAAACTTTGAAAAAACAACACCACGTCTACAGCATCCGGTCCAAGACCTCGAAGCCACGAATACCACCCGCAACGCATAGAAAACGAATAAAAACAGCGGAATCGATGTCGAACGACTGATTTTAGCGACGTAACAGAATTTTAAGCATGCGCTGTAGCGCTGTATCGGATTTTCATCACGGTCGCAAAAATTCGCGAAAATTGCAAAACACGTGCCAAAATACAGCCAAAAGCAACAACAAAAAAAAAAACTCCTACAGCCACCAAAACCCCTGTAACAAAGCAAGAAATATATAAAAAAGTTACTCTATGTTGTTTTACGGTTATTAAAGTTTTCTTCTTTTTTATTTTAAAGCTATTTTCGCTGTTTCTCTGTTGCGTAAAAAGGTCGTAATTCCTAGTAGAAAAGTTGTTTCGCTTTTCCGGGCGTATCAGTGAATTCCGGGCCAACTGTGAGGCGAAGACTCACAGTTGGTTACTAAAAGTGGATCCAACGGGTAGTTGTTTCAGCCTAATTGTTGCCCTTTCGAGCACTGGCACTGACCCACCCCGAGCCCACTTTGGCTTGGTGCGAAGCCTTCGGTCACTACGGTAACAATCACAACACCAGGAAAGCGCGGATAACGGCTTCAAGTCTATCAACAAATTTGCACTTCCACACCATGGCCGAGAGAACGAGGGTCGAAGAGCTTGAGAAGCTTTTACGGGAAGCTGAGCTACGTGCCGAGAGTGAGCGGCAACGCGCTGAGAGAGAACAGCAACGTGCCGAGTTCGCAGACAGGCAACGGTTGGAGGAACAACGACGCGCTGAATCTGCAGAGGAGCAGACCCGTCACACAACATTGGACGAATACATCGCGGCTTGCCATAGCCTTGTCTTCTCTAAATTAGCGGTCGAAACCGACAAGTCGCTCACATCAAAGGGCTCTATCACAAACCCCAGGAACAAACTATGTCCAACAAGTCTCCAGCCGTGGCCAGATTTCCTGGAACAACAGAGGATCGCTTCTGGCGTACTTTACGACGCGTTTCCCACCGATATGCGGGTTTTTGAGTCTCGGAACTTCCTGTCCGGCCTTGGAGGCAGGATTTCGCAGCGGCCGATCGCGAACGAGAAAGACCTGGAGTACTTCCTTCATAACAGTGTGGAGGATCCAGTTAGATCCATTCTGCATCAGCTCGAAGAGGTGGAGCATATTCAAGCCGTTTATGGGATTGGAGGCGGCATCATATTCGAAAATCACCCCAGTGCCATAAGCGATGTATCAGAGGAGGTCGTTAACCGTGAGAGCGCATCGCCGCCGAGCACGCCAGATCAGAAATGGCCTTCTAATCAACTCCGTCCCGACCAAATTTGTGTCTACCGATCTGAAGATGGCCAGTCGCCAAAGCGTAGCATGATCTATGTTTGCGAATATAAGGCACCTCACAAGTTGACAGCACAACATCTGCGTGCTGGCTTGCGACCGATGGACGTCTACAAGGAAGTTGTCAACCGCAAAACAGTTCCAACCTCGGCAGACCCGGAAGGCCGTTTCCAATACTATGCTGAAAGACTGACTGCCGCTGCCATCTCGCAAACATACCACTATATGATCGAGGGTGGCCTCGTCTTCGGGCTCCTGACAACCGGAGAGGCTATAGTCTTCCTCAAGATTGACTGGGATAATCCGCAGACGCTGTACTATCACCTGGCCGAACCCGGGCCTGAAGTGTCTGCACACCCTCGTAATTTTCACTCCTGCACCGCTGTCGGACAGTATCTGGCCTTTACCCTTGTAGCCCTGGCTCGTCACGGGCGGCGGCAGCAACACGGTCAAGAAGCGCGCCGGCAAGTAATTCAAGGACTGAAAACGTGGGCAGAAGACTTTGAAAGCACCTTACGCTCCATTCCGGCCAACGTGCGGCATCCCCCAAGTGGCTCCCCTTATCAACCGACTACGTACGCGACCTTCGATAGATCGCCATATCCCTTTCGCCATAATCGGCGGAAGATCGACTGCGAAGGCCAGCTCAGCAACCAACCTACAAGAAGGGACTCTCCGGAACCATCAGATGATGAATCGGGAGGAAAACTGCCCGATACACCCAGTCCTGCGGAGAGACGAGCTGGTGGTGGGGGTCGAGGACAGGCAAGACGCAGCCGGAGGATTCAAGCTCGTCAGACACAAGATGCTCCATCAAGTCGGCGTACGGAGCATGCCGTCCAATATTGCACGCAGAAATGTTTGACCGGGCTGGTTCGCGGGGGGTTCCTTGATAACGGTTGCCCTAATGTAACCCTGCACGGCCGAGGGCTTGCTTCTAGCTTTGCTGGCTTGAGTGTGCGCCATCCCGTCAGCCATAGCAAGTGGCTGCAACTTTTGAGGAAACAGCTGGAAGTGTCTCTGGACGATGGAGTGGTGCCTCTTGGTGATGGCGGCTCACGAGGTGTCTTGTTTCGAATCACGTTGCTCGCCTACGGTTATACCTTCGTCGCGAAAGGGACTGTACGCGCATTTATCAAGGATCTGGAGCACGAAGCCGCCGTCTACGAACGCCTCAAACCAGCCCAAGGAGTCAGCATACCTGTATTCTTGGGCACTGTCGACCTCCGAGCCATTGACAAAATCTACTACTATGACTACCGGGTTTATATAGTGCATTTGATGTTTCTCTCATGGGGGGGTTACAAGCTAGACGATGCTCGGATTGCCAGTGGCGCGGGGAAAAGGCTTGCGGATTGGACATTGCAGGCTTTGCGATCGATACATTTACAAGGGGTTGTTCACGATGATATCCGAGGAGCCAACATGCTGTTTAACCCGGAAACAAACCGGATCATGATTATTGACTTTGAAAGAGCAAAATTTGTGCAACCTCCTCGGCGTCCGCTGGCCCAGCTGGTACCAAACAAGCGGGCATGGAGTTATGAGGTACCCGACAAAATGACCGGGGGGAATGAACATTCCGGTAGATACCAGGGGAAAGTGGATGTTGGTGGTGATATTCTGATGGCAAGGTCGACATTTTCAGAGCTCAATTGGTACGAAGCAAATGATGCAAAGGCCGTAGTTTGTTAGGATAATGGTACAAGGGAACTTGCTTGACAAACCATTTACATACTGGCTGGTGCACCGCAACATGGGTTCTTCTGCTGCGTCGACAGCCTAGCCCCGGTGAGCCAGATGCCCGTATACCCCCTCTCATAATCCAGGCAGAATTTTTGGTCTCCAACCTAGCTCTGGTAGTGGAAGATTCTCAAATCCCCACTGCACACAAGCCTCACTCCTCGTCTTCGGCCAAGTCAATTCCCAGCCGCCAGACAACTGCAGGTCTCGGCGTAACAAGAATTGACCGATTTGAGGAACGCCTCGCTAAGAGACACCCTTGCCAGTCGAGCCTACTTTCTACAACCTGCGGTGACAGACCTATGGAACAGCTTCGCTAACCTAGGTTCAGGCTCCGGGCCAGCCATTATCGCGCCTTAGCAACTATCAATCACACAAAACATAGCCATCCTAGTGCTAGCTCCTCAAATTGCAGCATAGCTTGGGTGCGGCGTCTGGAAATAAAGCCCCCACGAAAGTCACTGTCAGACCCGATAGATTCGCTGCATACTTGGCTGTGGTATCTGTTGGACTTGTTAAGCTTGCAGTGTGAAGAGGCCAGAGCATACTCTTGGAAGAATGTAAAAGCCATGCGATCCGTTGTATTGTTAATACGTAAAATTGATGTTTAGCTCGATCATCTGCTTGAGTAGTTTTTCATGAGTCAGGTGGTGTGGCTCGCTCCCGGGGTTGGCGTATGTGTTACTTTCGCTGCCTAGGTCGTGTAAACTGCTGTCGTGCGGCGGCGCGTCTGCAATGTGTATGATACACCGTGTTGGATGTTCCCACTTTGCATTGAGACTCTGCCGAATACCACCGAGCACATCCTCTGGTGCATCAGCGCCGCCTGTAGCGTGTAGCTGATTGAGAAATGAGAGCACTTGATCGGTCTCAAGAGTAAAATCGAGATATTGGATGTTGCACGAGTCTTCGTGATACTTGTACCCCACAATCGCTATGCGTATAGAGGCTTCGTTGAAGAAAGTCATGTTTATTTCGTTGATGATGCTTTTGACTTGGCCCTTAGCTGCTTCAATACCAGTGGCGTCCGGGACATGGGCTACACGACGGAACGGAACAATTGGATGCCATGCTGGAGACGGTAATAGGTAAACAGGCTCAAGTGTTAGATAGAAGTAATTTATGTGATGGTGAGAAATAGCTAAGAAAGTATCTCAATGTGAGTGGAAGCCTGATTATAATATAACCTCACAGGAGGGAGAAAACAACGCGTAGGATTTTATGGGGGGAGGGCGGTTCACTTTCCATAACCCCGCTCGGCTGTAGGCATCCCGCATTTCATACTACCTGGCCTGCATATATCTATCACATGTCTTCTATATGAAAAAAATGGTCGGAAAACTTCGGTACACTCGGTGCCCAGTTTCAGTTTCATAGCTTGTCTATCCAACTATTAGTCTAATAGTTGGCCGGATAGCCTACTAGACAACGTAAGGTACTGACTGTATAAAAAGGGACAGGATATCAATCTTGTGGACAGTGATGGCCAAATCTGCCTGCAACTGGTGGCCGCCAGTATCGCAGATACCAGCCTGGCGGACGATTCATTGCATGTCGACAGGAAGCTTTATTTCTTAAACAAGCTTTATTTCTCACACAAGCTCTGTCTCTTAAGTAAGCTTTATCTCTTGAATAAGCTTTGTCTCTTAAACAAGCTCTGTCTTTCAAACAAGCTCTGTCTCTTAAATAACCTCTTCTCTTAAATAAGCTCTGTCTCTTAACTAAGCTTTCTCTTTTGAACAAGCTTTGTTTTTCAAAATAAAGTTAGTTTCTTAAATATACCTACCACTGTAGTACCGGTAACCACTACATAAGCCTCTTCGTCCTCTCGCACAACATTTCTCTCGGAATAGCGGCACCTCGAAGTGGCCCTTTCAGCAGCTTCTAATTTCAGCTCCTAAATCAACCACAAAAATAAGACAACTCATGCTCCAACATTTTTCGTGTTCTTGGTGCCACCGACGCTACATTTATAGATTGTTTAGCCCTGCGCGCGAAAGTTGAGTTTTACAGTTGGTGCTGAGCCTATTACCACACCAACATCAGCTGCTGTAGTTACTCTTGATATCAACGGCGGAACATGTTCCGAGCGCCAAGGTGAGTACTATCCCTCATTGGCACCTACCCAAACGCCACATCGTTATTTGAGACAGGATGCCCTTGTTGTTGGCTTTTACTCTGTGGGCGTTTTGGCCATTTTACCGGTGGGGAACCTAATAGATTTCTACAGCAAAGTTTAAATGCTTTCTAACCCGAGAGGGCCTCCGGCAAGCTAGCCTTGTGGTCACAAAGGCCTGTACATCAGAAAGGCATGTTAACAATTTCATGGTTGATCGAAATCATCGCATAGAGAGGCTCGCTCGAAGGAAACAAGGCAGCCTCGTCCGCCCGACCGGGTACTTCCACACCGCCGTCAGCCTCGATCAAATCCGACAACAAGATCAGAGAAATCAAGGAAAGCCGGCGAGGCCAAGATGATGAAGGCACAGCTTCGTGAGGGCCGCCGGGTCGTCAGGCTCGAGATAGAACGCCTGAAAAAATTGTGGCGAGACGATCGCCTCGAAAGGCAGACTTCAAGGCAAAAGCAAATAACGTTCAAGGCGTGGCTTCAGCTTACAGGCAAAGGAGATGAGTTTCTCTTCCTAGAAGTTCAAAATAAGGAATTTGCCGACCTCCTTGGCTGTAATAACGATGCCTTCTCTATTGATACAACCGGGCAGCGATATCAACACGTTGAGGAAGTCATACAGCGTGCCTTGACGAAGCCGCACATCCTTGAGCAGATGTCTCAGTGCTCCTGGGGCGCCGGGACTAATAGTTCAATAGATATCACAATGGGACCGTTCAATGATGATAACGACCATAACAAGGCAACACAAGAAGAAACGCAGGAAAAAACACAAGACCACACGCAAGAGACGATCTTTGACCTCACGGGCGATATCAGCATCGAGGATGACTCCCATAGCCGGCCGCCGTCGTCGCCGACTTTGCCGCTGTTGAAAACGCCGTCAAAAAAGCCCTTTATTTCACGATACAAAAAGATCAAAATAATGCTCAAGGACTTCAAAAAGACCCGGAATTCATAGAATCCATTAAATATAATTATATTACTATAAAAATCATCAATAAATCAATTATGAAGAAAGTGACCTCGAATTAGATGCTTTTCCCCTATAAACCGAAGTGTTCCGATTTTTAGTGCCCAACTGTGAGGCAACGCCGAATGATTGTTCACTAAAAATGGAACCAACGGGTAGTAACAAGGCGACGGCTAATTGTGGACTTGTACCCCTGTTTCCAGTTGTACCCCGCAGCTACTGCGGGGCCCTGTAACAAAAACCAGCACTGGGCCCCGCCGATGCTGGCGAACCCCCCTTCTTTCCATTTCCTTCCCACTCTTTCCCTTGCTCGCTCTATCCAGCCAGACGAGGAAAAAGAAACGCCCCACATAGTGAAGGAAATGGAAGATATCGTCTCGTTGGTAGCGGATCGTGGAGGACAGGTCATCTGGACCGTTACCTTCGATGCGATGATGCTTGACGTGGTGGTAGAAGTATGAGTTCCATGTATGTCCCATCAAAGGATCCGTGATATACGGAAATAGTTTGTCAAACAAGGCGTACTTCTTGGACAGAATTCCACGCTGGTGAATGTGCTGATGCATCATAAGAGTGTAGGTGCCAACATAGTAGACCTGCATAACAGCATAGATGCATCCGTCGATGAGATTGAAGTTCCGGAAGAGAAGGATTGCACTTGGTACTGAGGTGGTAAAATACAGTATCAAATGCATAATCATCACCACATCCGTGACATATCGGGCTGTTTTTCGAGCCCAGCGAACGAATGGCTGTAGCACTGATTGTTGACAGACTTGGGAAGACGATTTGGAAGGTCGTCAATGGATACAAATATGGTTGACTCAAAGTGAGCATCGTTAGGGTTTCTCAGAGACTCGAGGAGAGCAATGTCTTTGGTGGCCTCAATTGAGTCCTTTTCGTCTTGCGGTTCAGCCTGGGCCTCTGCTGAGACATGGTGCCGGTCATTGTCAGCTTTAGATTGTTCCGAGTGAGCCTCCCGTCTCTTAATGATGTCGTTCTCCAGATTTTTTAGCACAATGTGGTCTGCACGGGTGAGACCGCTGTCGTAAAATGGTTCGCTCCCCATGGTGAGATTATCGCGACCAGATATAGTTTCTGGCGTAAAATCGATATTACACTTTTTCGCCGAAGTATACTTACTATTCATATAGGCAAGTATGCCAGCTGCCAATCTCAGCCCCATATTAAACTTCTGGAAAGTCACGTGCAGCAGCACAATGGAAGTAGCTACAGCACCGGAGCTAGTCTTAAGCACAACACGAGCAACAGCTCCAGGTTGCAGCTTATCGATTTTTAGTGCCAGCAACAGCCGTTTCTTGAGCTGCCCCTTCCCCTCGTCACTCCATCAACACCATTCCAGTATAGGGAGAAGACAAAAAAAAATAGTATAAGATTCCGGGATTTGATTGTCTTTTCCTTTTTATTGGCGCCTTGCACGAGCTGCCCTGCAATTGCAGCTGCATCCTTTTTCGTATCCAGTGCTTATCGCCTTTTTTGGTTTGTCGAAGCTCCGTCCGATCTTGGCAAGATGCTGTCATCGGCTGCTCTCACGGCCGCTCGTCGCGTGCTCACCAGCACCGGCGCAGCAGCTCCATTGCGCCAATCCGTCGGTCTTGCAGCTCGCGCACTCGTCCTGCGCCCTGCCGCACCCTCGTTGCGACTGATCAGCGACTCAGCGCCTATGCGCGCGGCCGCAGCGAAGGCGACCAAGTCCAAGTCAACAAAGAGCTCCACCAAGAAACCGGCCAGCAAAAAGCCCAAGGCTAAGAAGCCGGTTAAGAAGAAGGCCGTCAAGAAGCCAAAGAAGACACCAAGGAAGAAGGTGTTGACGGACGAACAGAAGGACAAGCTCGAGATTAAGAGGCTGAGACAGATGGCGCTGAAGGGACCAACTGCGCTTCCGGAAACAGCATGGAACGTGTTCACAGTCGACAACGTACGTGCTGGGGAGGGCAGTCTAGTGGACAAAATCAAGGCCCTTGCTACTAGCTTTAAGAACCTGCCCGAGGCCGAGAGAGAGGAAGGCTGACTCCTCCCTTGATTTGGTTGATTACGAGACTCACTTTTCTCGTGTTTCTAGCGTATGGCATCAATCGGGCACTGTAACAAGATTGCCAATCAAGAGGCGAAGAAGAAATGGATCGAGTCTTTCCCTCCCGAGGCAATCCACGCTGCCAACCTGGCTCGTCGTCGCCTGGCTCGCAAAACAGACAAATCTAGAACCTACCTCATTCATGACGAGCGCATTCCTCAGCGCACTGGATCTGGCTTCACATTTTTCATCAAGGAGCACTTCAATGACAATGAAGGTTCACCCAAGGATGCTATGCGCAACCTGAGCGAACGCTGGAAGGCTCTGAGCAATGAGGAGAAGGCCCCTTACCTGAAAAAAGCTGCTGACATCGCCGAGGTATCGGGAGCGCAGCTGAAGGAGTTGAGGGAGAAGGGCGCCAAGTACTGGAAGGAAAAGCTTGCTTCAGCCAAGGAGTAAGCTATCTGGTAGTAGAAGCTGATCGTATTGTATGTTATAAGCGAGTAAAGAAGCTCCTTTTTTTTTTTTTTTTTTTGCCATGTCACTTGTCTGTATTTTTATGGTATATCTATCTCTTGGCTTTGGGCTGGCGATAGGAAATGGGAGGGACAATGGGATGCGAGAGCGAAGAAGAATAAAACGCCGGTCGGTTTCCTTTGCTGTTGTTCTGCTTGATCTTTAGCAATGTGTCTTTTGCTGCGGACTAAGGTGGTGTAACAATAACTTGTGTATTGTATGGATGTTCACTATTGAACGCTATTTTCTGTATATAACAATCCTTTTCAGCAAGAAGAAACAAATAGAGTTAGGTATGAAAGAAATATTTCCCATAGAATTTTCTACCCACTTATGTCGCAGTCTCAGGATTTCTATATCGATATGGGAATTACTACACGGGCCTGACACTTTGGCTACACGGGCCTGACTTTCACCACTTCTGATTGGTCGCACGGTTTCCCGTTAACGTACTATGGATTCTGCCGCCTCCATCATAAGTACTAGCCTAGACTGCTCTCACTAAGCTGACCTTAATCGACCCTTGTAGCAGCATCCTCTCAAGGGGTCTGCAAAATAAGCGGGACCGCAAAATGAATCAACGCACACAACGGCAAAATAAGAGCATCTTTTCTATCCAGAACCCGGTCATCTTCCCTTCTAATTCTAATACAGCTTTAAACCGGTCTGGCATTGAGTCAATGAAGCCATTTACAGTCTCTAGGTCAAGATTATCCCAAGCTTCTTTTGCATCAGCAACTAGGTCTTGCCGGTTACTATACGGCAAGCTCTGTATCATCATAGCTGGTACCCGCCATGCGTTTTCAATCGGCGAGAGATCCGGGCTGCCTGGGGCATTAAAGAAATACTTAATTTTCAAGCTTTTCTTACACTCCTTTGTTATTGGTGATGTGTGCCTTGAATCGCGATCTTCTTCTAGAATAAAGTCCATCCCTTGGTCTAGCCACGGCTTGACTACCTTCTTAAGGATGTGGTCACAATAATAAGCTGAAGTCATCTTGCCGTTGTTATTCGTTGAGATCCGGTATTCGTAGAGATCACTCTTAAAATTATAGCCAATAGCACCCCAAAAATGGGCGTTAAAACGTTCTTCTTTAAGCCTTGGGCTTGGCCGCTCGTAGAGACAGTCAGGGCAGTATCTCTCGCCGGGCTTCCGGAAGATATAGACTTGGCGATCATCGCCGCAAGAGGTGTGCCACTCATCAGAATAGAGGATATCGCGATAATCCTCCTTAGCTGGCCTATGCTCGAGAGACTTGCGGGCAAATTCCTCGCGTTGCTCAGCGTGGCGGCGAGATACAAAGGATCTAGGGCACGCGATGCATTTCCTCCAATCTCGTGTGCCTAGGGCTCGTTGGACCGTTTGAGGATGCACTTCCTTATCTATTCCAGCAGCCGTAACTAGCTGAGAATAGGTCAACCGGCGTGCCTCAAAGCCTTCATCCCAGATCAGCCTTTCGATCTTAATCTAGGTCTTCGTCTGTGAGAATCCTCTTCCGGCCGCGAGTCTCTTCACAAGCGTTATGGAATTTGCGATCGAACGACTTGACTATCTCATAGCCGCGGGTCTTGCTGACCTGGCAAGCCCGGAAGATATCTTGATAGCTGAAATCGTGACCATAGCGTTGTTTTTGCTGCTGCGCAAATGCAATAGCGCCTTTAACCCGGGCCTTCTTTGGAGTATCATGATGATATTAATGAACTTCAGCTTGACGGGCCATTATTCTTATAAAAAGAAAAAGGTTAGCTAAGCCTGAAAATGCTGAAAACGCTGATTTAAATAACTTAGAAAAAGTCATGATGTCAGCGGTTTTGGCGTTGCTGTGTGCGTCAGTTTGTGGGGTTGTGTGCCGATTGTTGGCCAATTCCCTGTTTTTTTGCAGACCCCTTGCCTCTCCACAAGAGATTTTACTGACAGACAATTCTGACGGATAATTGTGAGATCGCATTGGATTGAGTTTAACTATACTAAAGGCAGTAACTGTATTGATTGAGAATTATCTGAGAAGCAAGAATCAAGACGGGTCGCTGCCTGTTTTGGAAGTGCGCTCACTACGGCTCACTTTCCCAACGTGAGTCCTTGCAATGATTGGTCGGGTGGAACTACATTGTTCCGTGGATGCCTACCCTGTAGGCCTATTGTTGCGACCATAAGAGTCGGGTCGTTATATCTGGCCTATTCATCAGGCCCCTTTGAATAGAAAATGAATTCCCCCCATGAAACGCCGATTCGTGATAATTTGATTCAAATGGGATCCCATCACATGCTAATTGGTCCATGAGCTTTTCCCGATCTACCCCACAAACCACCCTTCCTCCTCAATTTTTTTTTCCCAGCTGGGGAAACTCGATTCGTTTAATACCCTAGAAACCAAAAAAAAAAAAAGAAAAGAAAAGCCCGACAACTGAATTTAAGCAGCGTCGACACTGGCAACAGGCTGAGCGACCTTGGTGACCTGGGCGCCAGCACAGGCGATGCGCTGACCAGCGGAGTCGTTAATGTAGGTGACGTCCTTATTTTCGAACTGAGCACGCTTCCAAATCTCGACCTCGCAGCCGCCGCGCAGAACACCGACACGCATCGTGGACAACAGGTTGTGGGCGGCGTTAGAGTGGTTGTAGACACCACCGTTGAAGATGGCCGTGGTGTCCTTGCCAATAGCGGAGGTAATCAGGGCCTTGCCACCAGGGTGGTCGCGGATAAAGCCACCAATATCGTAAATAACACCAGCAATAGCCACCAGGGCCCTTCCCTTCTTGGTGTCAACAACGAAGTCGTCCCACTCGACGATGGGAAGCTGCTCAAGGGGAGTACCCCAGTTGAGAGTGGCGCGCTTCTGGTCGAGCTTCTTCTGGAGCTGCTGGACACGGCCCTTCTCGATCTCGTTGGCGCGGAACTGCTTCAGGCCGTAGGCCAGGCCAGTCCACTTCCACAGGACAATCATCCACTTGGTAGGGTCGTACTGCCACCACTCAATGGCGTTTCGGTAGTCGGCCGGGAACTCGTGGTGGAAGTTGTGGTAACCTTCGCCCAGGGTGACGAGCGCGGTGATGACATGGTCGCGGGGTGAGTTGCGATCGTCAAAGGGCTGGTCGCCGAGCCAGTGGGCCAGGGAGTTGACGCAGAAGGTGGCCTGCTGGACGAAGCAGATGCGCAGGATGCCGGCGTAGACGAAGCCACCCAGCCAGTCGTCGAACATGAGGCCGCAGAAAACGGTGGGGAAGGCGAGGCCCATGAAGATGACGCACTTGAGGTAGTTGCGATGCTGCCAGACAACAACGCTGTCCTCGTTGAGGTCGCTAATATCGCAGCGGCCGATGCGCTTGGGGTTCTGCTTGAACAGCATCCAGCCCATGTGGGAGTACAAAAGACCCTTGCGGACGGAGTAGGGGTCCTTGTCGGTGTCTGTGTATCGGTGGTGAGAGCGGTGGCCTCTTGACCACCAGCGGATGGAGCCCTCGACGGCACCAGCTCCGACGGCAGCGAGGTAGATTCTGAGGGGCAGAGTGGCCTTGTATGAGGAGTGAGCCCAGAGACGGTGGTAGCCTGTTTGAAGAAGTTGTTGTGAGTACGGCTGAACTTGAATTGATATCAATGTTAAAGCGTTTACTTACCAGCTGTGATGCCCAGGCCAGTGTTAAAGTAGTAGATAACGGAGAAGATGGCCGTGGACAGGTACAGAGGCACCCAGTAGGAGGAAACAAAGCCGGCCAGCGGGATAAAGACGATGAAGATGGCGTTGAGCCAGTTGATATGATTGTACCAATTGCCCCAGGTCATGGGCAGATCGGAGATGTGCGCCTTCTTGGGGTCGTAATTTTCGCCGGACCGCAGAGGCACATAGTCGGTTGTGCCATCTGGGAAAGCCGCCGCCTGGACCTTTGCGGCCGAGGCTGTGGGTTCGGACATGTTGACGATATCCTTTAGGATTCTCGTCCGTGTTGAAGAGAGGAAATACCGATAGGAAAGAGGAAGTGGAGGTTGAAATAAAGAGAGTGGATGGGGAGCGAGAGGAGAGAAGAGACTTTGTTTAAAAAAGCGTCGAGTCTCGGGAGGAAGAGGACAATGGGAGCTTTCGAGAGGGTTGGGAGGTTGGGGGGGGTGGGGGGGTGAGAATCAAAGGATGATATGATTGAAGGTTGTCGCTTCTGATATCAGATTTACGAGGAGCGGTTTTGATCAACAAGGGGGTCTGATATCAAATCAGAGCAGATCAAGCTTGAAAATCCCGGATATCCTAGACAGAAAAGAGCAGAAACTAACAAGCCATGCAGAAACCCTGAAGAAGACCATTTGTTGGCCGTCGACTTTTGCCCCCGGTAGAGAAGTGCGGGAAGAAAAACGAGAGAGACCGGAGAGTCAAGTCAGGCCGCGGTAGGCTGTACACGCAACCGGCGAGGCCAATGGCGGGCCGACCACTGTACCTGCTACCTGCGGCTGTACCTCGTGCATAGACTGCCGAGCGTGGTTTGGTTGGATCTGCCTCAGCTTGGTTGAGAGATGGAACGGTCATCTTGCAGGTGTAGGTAACCAGGTACAGGTACAGGTACCAGGTACTGCACGATTACCGGTTGCTATGGCGCTGAAACAAGGTACTGTCACTGCCAGATGAGTGCGTTGAAACAGTTGGGAAAAGTCGCATCGCATCAGGCCATGGGTGTTTATTGGAAGCCGCCCAACGGGCAGCACAACAAATAACTGAATAGAATCTTGTCCCAATGGCTTTTCGAAATGAGTCAAATCAGCAAATGTGCGATTCATGTGGCCTGACACCTTCTCCCATCGTCAGAATCAACTGTATAGTACATCCTCCAAACCAAACACCAATATTGAATTTAATCCAACATTCCACCAGGTACGTCCATCCTCGTAAGTGGCTACCTGGGGGCTCTAGCTCTAGCGCTTCCGATGTCCAGGTGGAGCGACGCGCCGTCCCCCCAAGCCAATCACAGCTCTTAATATGGGTTCTTCTCAGCCTTCCTCTTCTTTTTACTCGTCTTTCCTACTTCAAAACCTTCCCCAACAACTTTTTGGGGGCTGCTTTTAGTTCCAACTTCCCGCCCTAGACGAGGACCCACTCGCTTCAATATGGCTGCATATGGCAACTTGTTTGCAAATTGTCACGACCCAACATCTTATGGTCGTCAGACGGGCCTACAGGGTAGGACGCGGATCAATAAGGACCGAGGGCACCAATCACAGCAGGGTGCTCACCACGCTTCTGGTGAGCGCTCGTATGCTCCCATGATAGCCTCAGTGATCACTCCAGTGATCACTGCCAAAACCACGATCACCAGCATTACGACTGGATATATAAGTTCACTTCACATCACTCATTTACATAGTTAGATAGCCAGTCGTTAACAAAGTATCAAGACTGAATACAAGTAACACTTCTATTACAGCTCTACTCACTTAGTGACTATCGTTGCTCAAACTACTCCCCGTTCTATCTGCAACATAAATCATTTACCTGGTTTATCACTTAGAACTTACCCTATACCACCCGGTATAGATCAGGACGTCACACAAATTCTCAATGGGCCGCCTGAAACAGGAGGATGGGATCAAGCTTGTCATCCGTCCGCTTCCATGCGCTTTTCACTATCATTAACCTTAATGTGGCTGTTTTATGAGCAATTTTTTTTTTAAAAGGAATCCTGTAAGCTGTGTTGAAAACACCAATTACGTAGTGATGTTTCCCTACAACTTAACCGGTTTGCATATATAATACAATGGAATAATCCATGATGCAGAGGGAACCCAGATACATGCACTTTCAGCTTCAACAACAAACATGCATGTAGTACTACGCGTGCAACTACAAAGTATCGCCGCGCATGAACCACCACTTACAGTGCAGTAGGATCCATCAAGATAACCATCTCCAAACTCATAACCTATCCCCCAGATGAATCTACTACCAAGTAGCCTATCCATCTCAATCATACTGCTTTGTTCTAGCTTCAGCAGGTCCTCCCCCTCCTCTTCTCTCATATACTGCTTTAAGTTAGTGTAAAGGTTATTTATTACGGGGATAAAGTTTAAGTCTTCAGCGGATAGCTTCTGGAACCCAAAGAGCTGCTCCTTGACCTGAAACACCGCAAATTGTTTGAATAATATGTAGCGGTACTGGGTTCCCATGAAAGTGTAAAGTCAAGTCAATCGTACTACTTTCTGGTGCTGTTGATGATCTTTCTGAGCCGCCTACTAGCCCTTTAGGGGGGTCTTTTCAAACACGGGGTACGCGACCAGCTCCTCACTGATCGAGTGGCGCGCAAGCTCCCAGACAAACATTCTCGACAGAGGACAGCAGGGCCAGAGATGAGTTCAGTCAAACCAGTGGGATAGGCAATAAATGTAGGGGTCATCTTTGCCATTAGGTCGATGTCGCCAAATCCATTTTCGTCGGGAATAGGATTGGCGTAAGGGACCCAGTAAAAGATCTCATGTTTGGAGAAAAACACCTCACTTACCTCTTTGGCTATAAAGGCTACAAAGAGTGGCGGACACAGATTGGTACACCCCGCCTCTCCTTTGTCAAATTGAAATGTAGCGAACGCAGGGTTCTGAACACCGCGGCCTGTCACGACCCATCTCTTATGGTCGCACCAACAGGCCTACCGGGTAGGTAGAACCGGATTAACGTAGGACCGACCTACCAATCACGGTTGGATCATTGGATCATCTCAATGATCCAATGAGTCTCTCACGGATCATCAAACTCATGGGATGATCCACGATGGATCATCAGAATCAACAAATGATCCAGTCCAGGCAACTGGATATATAAGTTCACTTCTCTACGCTCATTTAGATAACTTAGATAGCCAGTTGTTAACACAGAATCAAGATTGCAACACGCTCTGCACTGCTTACACTCTGGTGACTATTATTGTTATTACTGTTTACATTGCCCGAAGATCTCCCAATCGTTCCGCCAACATAAACCCAGAACTGAACTCTAGGTTTGTCCCTTGGGAAGCCCTCGTATTACTAACCATCTAGTGTACGGTTCGTCACACGGCCCCTACCGTCCTAGTGCCTAGATGAGGATTTATGGAACTAGCTTACTCAGTGGACGTTATTACATAATAAAACAAATAAATAAGACAATAATAAGTTTATTCTTAATAGAAGTAGGCTATTGAAATATCATATTACAGAACCTTCTACGGAAGTAATTATAGATAGTAAGGAATAGAGCTAAATTCTTAATAGAAATTTCACTTTACAAAAAGCATCTCCTTTATAGCACAATTTTCGCAAGCAGTTTTTCTTCTAAGCAAAACACTTTCTTGTTCAGACTCAACAACCGCATTGATCGCCAACCACCTCCCTTGTTTGATCCTGTCACGACCTGGCTCTTATGGTCGCAACAACGGGCCTACAGGGTAGGCAAAACCGGATTAACTATGGGCCGACCAGCCAATAGTTTTACGCTCGCTCAACTCTTCAGACGAGCCTCACGAGCCCAGGACCAACTTGGTATATAAGTTCACTTCATGACACTCATTCAGATACTTAGATAGCCAGTTGTTATCATAGCAATAAGATTGGATTCAGCCACCACATATACCAGCTAGTGACAAGATTGCCCGTTTACCGACCTGACCGACCGCTAACATAAACCTAAACTGCCGGTTTGTGCCCCGAGAACAGCTAACCTAGGATTACTATAGGAACCCAGTTCGTCACAGATCCCCTTTAGCAAAAGAACGCAAAGTCGCTAATGTACACGTGGACCCCCTTCTAAAAATTTTCGTTCTTCATGCCTATTTAAAGAATTTGTCGTGCCCACTTCGCTTCCCAGTTTGGCTTGCTGCAGTGCCGTGTAACGGACGGGGCAGCGGTGTGGTACGATGAGTTTGGCAGCGACGTGGATCATGAGAACCGGAAGGCTATGGAGATGTTTCTGCAGACGACTGACTGTCGTCGAATGGAGCTGGGTGGATTTATGGACGGGAAAAGGCAACGATGCGGCGAGATGGGTGCTCTGGAGTGCGATTGCTGTGAAGAGAGGTCTAGGCAGGGTAAGGAGGCGCGGGTGGAGGAAGGAGAAGGGGAAAGCGAGGAAAGCACGGGGAGTGAAATGGGAGATGAAAGTGAAGGTGAAGGCGAAGGCAAAGGTGAAAGCGAAGGCGATGATGAGAGGGGGGTTGTGGCAGAGGGACTGGTCAGGGGTCGACTGCAAGAGCATAAGCAGGAAGAAAGCCGGCGGCTGACAGTGTTATACGGTTGGCTAGATCACATAGTGGCAGTAAGCTGCTGTGTATGCTATGTAAGATGGCATCTTCGAGGGGGGAAGGAGGAGTCGAGGTTAAAGTATATGCATAAACGAGATGCATGTATGGTGATCAGTCAAAGGGAGTTTGGCGACTGGAGGGCTAAGGTAAAGTTTGCAGACTTTATATGCTGCTGGGAGTGTGGGCTGCCGCACAGGTGGTGCGAAGCAAAGAGGGGAAAGGACGGGAAGTGCTGCTACAGCAACAAGATACTTGCGGTGATGATGATGGCTCGGGTAAGCGGGAGGGTGCAAAGGCTGGTGTTGGAGAAGTTTGGGGTTGACGGGAAGGATGACAGTTATCAGCAGTGGATTGGGCGATCAAGGTATATGTATGGGATGCAAATGACAAACGGAATGGCAGTATGGGATGAAATTATTCAGGAGTGTATTAAACAGGGCAAGAAATAAAGGCAGGGTTAGAAAAGAAAAATATTTATATAAAAATAATATTAGTATGTAATAGTAATATATATATATAGTGTTAAGGGAAATATAATTAAAAAAAAAAATAAGGGGGTAAGTATTCTAATAAAAGGGTTATAGGGTAATAAAAAAGCATTATATATAAGAGGTATTATAAAGTAAAAGATAAAGAGGCATTTTACTACAGATCTTATAAGAGGAGATAAATATAATAAGAGGTCGTTTAGAATAAGGCATTAAGATAAGTAAAGGTAATGGCTAGCAGCTGCTTTATACTTAAAAGCTAGGGGTTAAGGTTAAAAATAGGGTTATACAGGAGGTATTATTTTAAGGTAACCGCTTAGGGCAAGAGCACTTGTAACCGCCAGGGACAGTAAGTTTTTTTTTAAAAAAAATATTAGCTTTTTAATCAAGGTTAGTAAAGGCATTATAAAGTAAGAGATAGAGGGTTAGGGTAAGAGGTTATATAAGATGGGGGATAAGGTAGTAGTTACTTTAAAGTAGCTGCTTATAGCAAGAGCGCTTATAACTGCCGGGCAGTAGGGTTAAAGAAAAGTTTATTTATTACTATAGTAAAAGGTTTTATAAAATAGGGAGTAGAGGGGTATTTTACTAGAGGGGTTATAAAAAAGATTAAATTTAGTAAGAGGAGTTTTAAAATAAGGTATTAAAGTACTAAGTAACTGGAGGGCTTATTTAGTTACTACTTAAAGAGGGTTATATTAGTATATAGTGGGGTTAATTTTATATAAGATTAATAGTAGTAAGGAAAAGTAAGAAGGGTAGTAAGACAATAGGATTATTTTATAATTTAAAGGGTTATTTTTCAAGTTAACTAGTTAAAATGAGAGTGCTTATAACTAGCAGATATTTTATACTTTAAAGTAAAGTGGAAAAGATAGTAAGGCTAAGGGTTGGGGTTAGAAGTGGTAAGAAAAAGAGGAATAATAATAATAGGATAGATAATATTAGGGTTATTATATAGGCAAGCTGGGTTAGTTATTAAGCTGTTAACGGATTACGGTATAGCAGCTAGGTAATAAAGGGTTTACCCGTGGTAAAGCATGGGAGTAAGGCAAAGAAGGAGGGTTTATCCCCCCCGCTTATAAAGAAAGATATTGCCCGTGGTAAGACTATAGTAGTAATATGAAAGAGGGGGGGTTTATCCCCCCCGGGTGCGTAAAATAAAAGATGTCGCCCGTGGTGAGGCTATATGAGATGCAACCGCTAACCTACGATGGTAAGGCTCTGATCAACTCTAGTAGAGTTGATTTAAGTAACCCCTGTAGGACCCACTATGCCGGGGGTAGAGTTGATTTAGAAGACCGGGGGTAGAGTTGGTTTTTTATCGATAAAGCAAAGGCGCACAAGATAGTAGACCATTCTACTAGTGGTCTCGCTGAGTTTCCACCGGATGTCCAGTGAAATAGCCAACTAACCCCTATATGCTGCATATGCTGACTGTATTTTCCAACTTCGTTCATGGATAATAAAGCAACGTCTCGCTGTATGAGATAATAGGGGAAGCTTGAGATATATAATCATTATTAGCATGTCTTTGTCGTCCTACTATCGTATAGAATGGAACCCTGCTGCACCAATGCCTCGTCTAAATCGGCCAAATGTTAGTGATTGCTGGGGCCCCACCCACTAGCTATCAGTAAATCGGGTTATCAGTGGCGCATATCTAAAATGGGATACAGAGGAGGAAGTCGCTAGCTAGAAAATTGTAATTGGGTGGCGGGAAGGTAAATGCAGCCTCTGCATGGGACATGGCCTTGGCGGCCAAGATATCCAACACACACTGCGACAGTGCAAGCGTGGCGGTAGCCAGACGCTACACAGCAAGCTTGCAGAGGCAATATATGGAGAAGAGATAGTCCCAAATTATGGCCGTAATACTTGCCATCTTCCATATGACTTCTGCGATGACTAGACAAAAGTGGACGATGGCGAATGGGTCACCATCACCACTGCGCAAGGAGTGTTGTGCCAACTCGGGTTCGGGCGCCACCTCCTATGCGATACTATTATTGGCCTCTATCATTGCGGGGAGAGGCATATCATGGACGAATTTAGGAAAATTGCATATGAATATAGCCTAAAGGGAGGATTGGCAGTTGCGGATGATGAAACAACAAGCCCGTGCATTGTCGCAACAGGTCGTTGTCACCAACGTAGTAGGATCTCAGTTACTACGGACACTGGTTGTATTGGCGAACACTGTACTCTATGAGGTAAATAGGGACAAAGGAAACTAACAAGAGCTTACTACTGTGTCAAGTGAATTAAATTTGGTATCTATTATACATGTTAATTATTAATAAAGGGCCGGTATGCATCACGAAGATCGCCTTTCCACCAGTGGCATGCCGGCTAAAGGACATTCCGGCGGATGAGATAGAGGACATCATGCCATTCCCGTTAGCGCCCTGGGTCAAGCGAGTGCAAACCATCTCAGAAGTAACGCAAACATCGACCACCGCCGGATGGAGTGTGACAGTGGCAGTAAGCAGTTCAGCGAGGAATGATATAGTCGGAATCGGTGGAGTATTACAATTACCCATCTCGGCACGAGGAAAATCGAAGCGTGAGGCTTTCTCCTTTACACCGGCTCTAGGACAGAGCAGAATCTGTATTCAGGACAGTTGGTAGCCATTGCATATGCGCTGCGATCCCTACCGACGATCGCAGATCGTAACGTGGCTGTGATAACCAGCAACAGAGCGGTTGTGATTAGCCTCGGTAACCCAAGGCAGCTATCAGGCCAGATATATATGCGGCTGATCTATGAGGCTATAGAAAAGCTACGTAGAAGAGGGAACAGAGTGGCAATCGAATGGATCCCCGTAAGCGATGAGAATGAATTGGTGATGGTAACCAAGACTGAGGCACGCAAGGCAACCAAGGGCGGAGCCACGCTACAACGACAATTGCCTAGAATGCGTTCTACAACACTGAATATTCAAAAACAAAAGTTGAAAGCGGAACGATGCATACCAGAGAAAGTTGGTAAACATGCCAAGAGCATAGACGCCGCACTGCCTGGCAGTCACACTCGGCTCCTTTACGACGAACTTCCATGGAAAGAACGCAGCGTTCTGGCCCAGCTGAGAACAGGTATGTCTACACTAAACAATTATCTATATCAAATCAAGAGGTTGGCATCAGATCAATGCAGCTGCGGCAGAGAACGAGAGACAGTGGCACACTTTCTTTTCAGATGCGGCAAATGAACTGAGGACAGAGAAGTAATGACCTGGTGTACGGATACAAAACGAGGAAACCTCTCGTTCTACTTGGGAGGGAAATCGCCGTCAGACGGGTCCAAGTGGGAGCCAGATATGAACGCTGTACAAGCAACAATACGGTTTGTAATGGCCACAGGCCGTCTCGATAACTAACTCCCATCACCTTCAACCCACACCTTTTATTTCACCACATGCCATTTTCAGCTGGCGTCGCTTCAGCTGCCGTAGATAGGACGTTGAACACTTGGAGAAATAACTCCAAGCTAGCCTGCGGATAATTGATACCTAACGCGTGAGAAACCGTAGTGAGACAGGATATCAACAAGGAAGAGCCAGAACTAGATTGTGCCAATATATGGGCTACTATGAGGGAAAGTCATAACTGGAGGGCCATTTATGTAACACAGATTGATAGTTGCCCTATTGGAGGAGACTCCACCGGGCGTACTAAATTGTGTGTGTGTGTGTAGTAGATAATTGGCTATTTCTTTTTACACGACGCAATCTAGGAGGAAATCATCACATAAATAGCTCAATTACATACTCAATAATAGCCTCCTCTTCTAATTTTATAAGCTTTTTGTATTAGGATTTGTATCGCATCGTGCAAGTGTACCAGCGCCACGGCGCGGAAGAGTTGTACGGTCAACATTATAGACCTTTGCTGCAGATGTAAGACTAAAATTTAGGTCCTTTTGAAGAGATTCAATGGCAAGAATAATCCTATTTTCGTACGGAAGTGATACCGTAATGTATTGTAGGAGAATTTAATAAATAATACTAAAATCATCATTCATGGAACACCTCGGAGAGCTCCGGAAACCGTTCAATAAAACGAATGAGATCGTATGTCCAATTAACAGAAGTGGCGTTGTGCTCTGGGGATTTCGAGTCGAGGCTGAGATGTAGAGTTGTCAGGGTATTGAGGCGAAAGTTGTTGAGAATGGGAGATGAGGGCTTCACAAGCATGTCGGCGCTTATGCGGTTGGCATTATCGACAATGCAGCCAGAAGCGATCTCCAGAAACTCAATGGAAGCGTGGCTCTCAGCAAGCGCAGTGAAAAAAGCATGTAACAGTCGACGGACAAGCTTAATACTTTCCGGCGACGTAAAGGTCACACATCTCTGAGGTAATATACCGATTTCCCTCCGCAAACGCCTTAGGCCCCAGACTCGATTGGCGTCTGTGACTCTAAAAATAACGCAATTAGTGAGGCCTCTCAGCGCATGGGTGAGATGCTTAATGTCGTCTCCGCGGCGGATAAGTTCCTGCTGGTCCTTAAAGGCTTTATGATAGGCTTCTTCATGCAGGCCACGTAGGTGAGGGAGCTGGCCGTCGCCGCTTCTACTAGCTTCTTCATCGCTTGCATTTCCTTCTTCCCCTCCTTCGTCTTCTTCTTCGGTTTCTTCGCCCAAACCACTTTCCTCGCGTTTTATGCCATCAACTATCTCTAAGAGGGCCTCTGAAGGCGGCTCAGTAGTATAGAGCTCGTCAAAAGGCAAGAGATGGTTAGTACTATTTCCACCTCCTTGACCGCTGGGCCGAGAGTAGGATGCTTGGCAATATTAGCCAGGGTTTCCAAGCTCCGGCGGTGCAGCATGACGCGGCGCATGCGGAAATAATCTTCAGAAAATATATGAAAGGTGTTGTTATTAAGCGCGCGACATGTTTGGCGTAGGCATAAGAGATCGTTAAGCGACAGGTGCTGGACTATATAGCCCGTGATCTCTGGAGGAAGATGTAAAATCGGCGCCATTTAAGTGGAATAGTAGCGAGCGTATTAAAGGCTAGACAAGTCTTTAGGAATGGCATACTGTGACGAATCATACACTAGATAGGTAGTTCGCATAGGGTAGATTTCCAAGGGACAAACCTAGTAAATGATATGAGTTTATGTTGGCGGAGCGGTTAGGAAGCCTAATAGTAGGCGATGTAGGCAATAGTGAATAAGCCACTAGATTGTAAGTAATGCAGAGCGTGTTACAATCTTGACTCTTTGTTAACGACTGGCTATCTAAGTTATCTAAATGAGCGTTGAGAAGTGAATTTATATATCCATATATCCAGTTGGCTGGACGAGGTCGTCTGTGATCGAGGCGACCGACCACGACTTGTGCCGTGTGTGGCCGTGCCGACTTGGCACGACTTTGGTCCTATTGGTTGGGCTACCCGTGGTTGAGCCGGGTGTTGCCTACCCCAAAGGGGGGAGAGCTAGCTTTCTATAACAACCCAGGAAAGCTAGGAAAGCCAGCTTTCCACCTGTTACGACTCAACCTCTTGTTGCAACCTCAAAAATACAGATATAGAGAAACGGAGGACCAAAGAGCGAATCAGGAGGAATGAATGATAGAGCGCAGCGCTCCCAGCGCTAGAGCGACCTATATACATAATCGCTTTGCATTCTATAAAGCCCCGTGCCGCCCTGCTCAATCAATCAGATCGACATTTAGGAATGCATAGCTTCCGCCAATCTACAACCCACCTACTTAGCGCCATCCACCCTCCCGCGTTCCAGGCGACAGCAGAGGACATACCTCTTATTTTCTATGCCATTCTTAAGACATTGTTCAGTTTAAAAACAGGCCCTCTACTATCCCGCAGAAATGACATCGATTTTACACCTCCCTCCAGAGATCACCGGCTATGTAGTCGAACGTTTGTCACCTGAGGATCTCTTTTGCCTACGCCAAACATGCCACACGCTCAACAACACGTTTCATATATTTTCCAAAACTTATTTCCACATGCGCCGCGTTATGCTTGACCGCCGGAGCTTGGAAGCCTTGGCAGGTATTGCCGAGCATCCCACTCTCGGTCCATGTGTCCAAGAAGTGGAAGTCAGCACTAATCACCTCTTGCCCCTTGATGAGCTCCACACTATTGAGCCTCCTTCAAGGCCTTTCTCGGAGATAATGGCCTGGGCAGATCGCAGGGCAAGGGGTGAAGATGAAAATGATGCAGAGGAAGGAGAAGAAGAAGCGATAGACGAAGAAACAGAGGATGAGGGAAATATAAGCGCCGAAGAGGCCGACAGCGATGATGACGACTACCCTCACCTGCGTGGCTTGGATGAGACCGCTTACCGCAAGGCCTTTGATAACCAGGAGGAACTCATTCGCCGCGGAGACGACATCAAGCACCTCACGCGTGCCATGCAAAAGCTCGTCAATTGCAGCACCATAAGAATCACGGACGACAATCGAGTCTGGGGCCTAAGGCGTCTGCAAAAAGAAATCGGCATACTGCCACAAAGGTGTCTTACCTTTGAGTCGCCAAAAAGTGTCGAGCTAGTCCGCCAAATGCTACATGCTCTGTTTGCTGCGCTTGCCGAGGGCAACACCCCCATTGACTTCCTGGAGATTACTTCTGGCTCCGTTATCGACAATGCTAACCGCATAAGCCCCGACATGCTCGTCAAGCCCACATCGGCGGCTCTGGATAACTTTAGGCTTCATACCTTAACTACTCTATCCCTCATTCTCGACTCAAAGTCTCCAGTGCATAGCGCTACTGCTATCAACTGGTCATACGATCTGATTCAATTTCTCGATCGATTTCCGGAGCTCTCTGATTTTAGAATTGAGTTTGGATACCGCGACGAAGACAGGGGCAGCTTGAGTGGCAGCCCTGAATGGCGGTCATCAGGCTTCAACAGGACGGACTATGCTACTTATACCCGCTTCTCGAAGCTTTCTCAATTGCTTTTTATCTCAAAGCTGGAGATTGTCCACTTAGCGACGTTTGACTGCACAGGCATGGAACTTGCCCTTTTCCTCCTTCGTCACCAGAGTACTCTGCAAGATATTCATCTTGATGCCATTGTTCTTATTGATTCCGATGGTGAAATTGGGAGCTGGCTTTGGCTCCTTAAGGTAATTCGGGATGCTTTTCAGAAAATTACATCCTTTATTATAGAAAATTGCATAGATAGCAACATATGCAGTTTTCTTAGCCTTAAAGATAAGCATTATTATTACAACCCAATAAAGAATATAATAAAAACCACTAGTTCTAAAGGCTTAGATACTATAATAATGCATTTAAGGAAGGAAGTTATATAAGGATTATATATAGAGATTATATATAGAGATCATATATAATATTATATATTAATATAATTTTAGCCTTAGCTTTTCTACTTATATTATTATTACAATGAAGCGCAAGTTATCTACCATAAAAGGCCCATTAAAGGCAGAAAATCAACATAGTAAGCGACTGCAACAGGATTAAACCTTTGCATTTCAAGAAACCGATTCAATCCGGCAACAAGCAAAGCACTATCGAATAATAACACAAGAGCAGTAATAAACGTTTTCGTGTATCCTATGTAACTCTGTCATGGCTGTACACAAGATAAACCTATGTCGATCGATACTGTACAGTACAGTATGTAGAGAAAGGCTTTCTGAAGATAATCCATCAAAAGAATAATTGCGGTTCTTTTACAGTAATTGGATCTTTTTTGATGATAATGGTCAAAGGTGAATATGTTCAGAGTAAGACACAGACTGGCCCGGATTCTGTATCCCTGCACTGCCTGGCAAGCCGTAGCATGCATACATAGCGCATTTAGTAAGCTAATCATCACGTGGGCGTTTTTAATCTAATCGCCCATCCCAGCGCTGGCGCCAAATGCTCCAGCACCCATCCTAGCAGGGCACTCGTTGCTCTGGGTGCGACAAGGGCTTTCTGTCAAACCCTGCTGCATGTTGTCGGGCCAAGGGCAGATGTTTGTATAGGAAGCCTGCAAACTTTGCAGACTTCATGCGGTAGGCCGCCCGAAGCCTGGCACCACGGCTGCGTTTGTAGGCGGCTCAAATGTATCTGGGACGCGAAATAGTCATAGAGAGAGCGACCTGCACGCTAACTGACCAGCAGAGCATCTAATGATTTGACATGTAGCCTCATGATGTCACGCATGCCTTTTATGGCTGAGCTATGTCTTCGCTGAATTTTGGGAGAAGTTCTCTATTGATCTAAATCGATAAGATAACATAAGCACCAGCTGGGAAAATACACTTATTGGCAATCTGCATCATATGCTCAATCTCAAATACTCATTCATATCCAGGCACAACTGGGTTTTCTTCAACATCCATTGTTAAATGCTGGAGTAAAAGTGAGTAAGCATGCCACGGAACATGGGACCAACGCCATACATCTCATTTACAACCTCGCCAGCGGTAGTCAAAGACCTTGCAAGGCTGAGGGCTCTAGGAGGGCCAGGCCGTTTGCACGCTACTCAAGGGAAAAACTATCATTCGATGTCTCCCACCTGATCGTGCCATTGCTCTAGTACGATAGGCCGAAGCTGGAACCTTCCCCAAGGTCACTGAGGTTACCTCGTCACTGTGGCCCTCGAGAGTCTACAGGCAGGCGCCCGAGCTTGCATCCCATACTCTAATTAGTTATCGCCTGAGCCTAAGGCGAGCCGCTGGCCATTAGGCGAGAAGACCACAATTTACCCAGCTACTATGGCCCTCGAGAGTCTGCAGATAGTCGTCCGAGCTTATATTCAATACTACAAGTTTTATTACAGAAGGAACATGCTAAAAGACCTATTAATAACACACACTCTTGTAAAGAGGGTGACTAATGATCGGGAGAGCCAAGGCATGGAGGTGTTGAAGAGTACGGCGGCGGCCAGACGGGAACGGCCATGCACAGGATTCGAAGTTATAAGACTACATTGCGTCTTTTCGTGACTAAAACTAAACAAGTAAGAGAGACAGGCCTCTATGTAAGGGGCTAATAAAATGCGTCTTGTATCTCTATACCATTTGAAATCTGACTACCTTGGTGTTATAGCACTTGAAGAATGTGTGGAGCGTGTCGCAACAAGGTCAGAGATATCCAAGCATTCCTATGTAGAGATTGTATTCAAGAATAGGTCCTAATATTTGTTTGGAGATATTCACCCAGCCTCATCCTAACACTGTTGTATCAACCATAGTAATCTCTCCCATCATGATTCATAAGCCGCCATAACCCGGGTCCCTCCCTGTGCAAGTCGTGTTCGTGTAAACTCACGGATACCCGTATCAAACACCTTATCGAGCCACTCAATCTCCCTTGCCCGGAACAACACCGCGCTACGACCGCTCTCCACAGCGGGCTCCCAACCGGGAACAAGGCGAAGAACTTCCCAGCTCTACCCCACTCGCTATAGTCCAACCCGCCGGTCCGGGTTGGATCAATTCACAGAAATGACATGTTGCACTGCACGCTCTGGGACGTGACGGAGGAAAACATATTCATGTTTGGAGTTATGCCAAGCCTTACGTGGTATTGGAATGTTTAGTTCATGCGCAAGGTGACGTAAGTTGCGATACTCTACCTTCCCATACACCTTCCGAGCATCGATGACCGTGATTGTCACGTTCTGTCTGCCACGAGCCACTCGCCGCTCTGCCTCAGCCCAGGCGGCTTCTTCGTCACGGTACGTCGAAATAAGAGACGACACGTATCGACTCTGCCAGTCAATATGGTTACTCACATTGTGCTTCAGAACTCGTAGAGAGTGGCCATATCTGGCACGGAAGTCTATCGCAGCCCGACCAGGGGCACGGATTCCCCGCCCAGAGCGAGTAACTGCCTGCGAGCCTTCATCCTCCACGCGGTAGTAGGGATCACAGAGACCCTCCAAATAAGCCGGGGATCTACGCCAATCTCGAAAGTTGCCCATTGTGAAACTTACGAACCAAAAATAGCAGTGCTAATTTCCCGTTCTAGTTGATGCAAATGGCAAGTTCAGGGGAGATCCGGGCGTCGGACGCGTCTTGGGCGCGTCTACCGTGACTGGTGCATCATCAGTGCAAGTCACATGTCGACAGGGTCGACCATCAAATGGTCTAACGGGTTGATGTCCCTGCTCTCCACCCATACTTTTATAGCAAACTGGTTTTATGATGCAACAATGTGGAAGGGCCGTGCCGCGCCAGGAACTCCAGCAATAGACATGGGTTCTGTGAAGAATAAAGTACGCAACCCCCAACTGGTCGTGGGTCAAATTTGTCCTCCTCCATCACACCAGACACACCAGAGCGACTGTCTACGGTCAGATGCGCTTTCTGACCACGACATGTCCACTTCCTTTATTGCCTACCTGGTATCGATGGCACAATGACTTGAACAAACCCGCGACTCGACACATGAGCGACGACACCCGCGGCGACACGACCAACAATTTGACCGACAACTATAACATGATGGCGTGTCAGCTGTCCTTTGCTTGACTACGCGACGACAAGCTGACGAGAATAATACCACGCATATTGCTCAACTGCCATGCGCCGTAAAGCGAGTCGAATTACATATGATGAATCGAACGACCGACCGCCAACCCAGCCGACATAAACAAAGGGAATCAACACAATCTCGGGGACGGGTTGGACATAGTGGAAAGTCCATCTGGGGGCCGTTGTGTCTATCTGTGGGTTTGTTGGAGGTGTCGTCTGGACACTACTCGCAGAGGCAGCTCTGCCCCCAGGTGTGGTGTGGATCCAGCCCGGGCGGATAGCTATGGTGAGATCTGGACACAAGTCGTGACTGCGGCCTCGCATGAGCCCCAACTGTTCGAAGGCAAACCTTTCAAGGTGGAAAGACAGGGGATGAACGCATTGCAGTTGAAAGGCGAAATCACGTTGCCGCTTCGCTGACTTGTCACCGTGTGGAGGAACGAAAGATGGAGGGCAACCACGACCGAATGGTGTCGGACAACAATCGGAAGAACTACGCTCCAGATCTCTACGTGGGAGTGGATGATAAGCTACAGGATTGGCGATGTAAGTCTATTATGCTACGAAAGAGACACCAAACTAGCACCCAAGGGGCTTCAACTAAACAAATGATGCTTATTTATTCCTTTCTGTCTAGTTTTGGTTTTCGACCTTTCGAAACATCTTGAACACGGCAGCGAGCCTCCCAGGAGATGCAGCAAAGATAATACAGCGGTCAGATTGGGCGAGCTTATCAGGATCGCTCCCAGCGGAGCGTACAGAACTACAGGTCTATAGGCTTTATTACACAAGCGAATCGCCGTTGCAATTCATTCCATTTGCGAAACGTCGGCGGTATTTCCCTACTGGGTATGATGACGATGGCTATTGGGAGGTATATCAATATATCCTGCTATCTCCGGACCTGAGTTTTCCAAATCTTGACCGCATAACCCGACTATCCAAAGAGGACGGCAAAATATTGTTCTTGGTTACGAGCCATGTTGTGGCCTGGTTAAACGCTAGTCCTACTGTCATTACCGATCGGCGAGACAACAATAAACCACCGCTTCGCAGCGACCTGCAGCTAGCGCTTCAGCATTCTGGAGAATCCCAACTGCGCAGCGCAAAGCGAAGGTAGACGTTTCGCTCGGCGTGGAACGGTCAGCAGCAGGAAATGCACCCGCCATGATGCAGCAGGAGATTCTCGAATTTGTTTGCGACGTGGCACCTGGAGGCCTTCAAATCCCCAGCGGCAAAGCGATACCTGGATCAGATGCCAAACTTAGATGCCACGAATCAGGACGCTGTTTGTTGATTACCTTCTTACAAATCGAGCAGAACAGAAGAGCAACAGGCTTCGTGATGAAGACTTTCAACTGTGAATGGACGTTATTCTGCTTCCAGTAGGCTACTATTGATGAACAGCACTAAAGGTTTTTGGTGACGAATCAGTCATTACTACGTAGTATAGGGTAGCTCTTAAGGTAAACTAAGGAGCTCATGTTGACAGATTTGGCAGATGCAATTTCGCAATTTTTATCACATAACTAATAGGCAGAGCACAATAATCATGCTTGTTGCTATGCTGTTAACGACTGGCTATCTAAGCTACCTGATAAATGCCATGACGAATCTTGATCCTTTGTTGTCGACTTTTATTGGTTCATCTTCTCTAGAGAGTAGATCCGTGCCTTAATAGGATACCATTCAGAAGCTCATAATCGTCGAAGACTGCAGTTGCTTTTTCCTTAGCCTCAGTACAAACCTCAACTGCGGAGGGTAGTTTTGGAGCCGGGCGGCCAGTGGCCTTGAAGAAGTTGATTAGGTCAGATTAAAAGCTGTTGGTCGGGAAAGTATCGTCCTATGTGGACGGCAAGTTACCGTGGAGCCAGATGGGTTCATTGTTCAGTCTGGCGACACACTTACCAAGTTCAAGAAGAGCCCAATTATGTTTCTGAAAAGCTTACTAGCGATACGGTGAAACTCGGAAGTAAATGATAAGACTCCCTTGGGAACTATCCTGAGAGAAGATTCACTAGCCATCCAAAAGCCTACTTATATTAATATCGGAGAGTAATTTGGAGAGTATTAGCCCAAAAGATAAAATTTTTCAAACTTTTAGTCCATTTCTTCTCGACATCGGCGAAATATATTAAAACCGTGATGCGAAGGCGGTAGAGAAGACATTCCAGTCAGGCAGAGATACTTTCATATACATACTGACATAATATAATATGTTCTGAAGTGAATATATATGGCAAAGTACAGCGCTCACTACTACAGAAAATCAGATAGCTTCGCCAATGGAATAAGAGCCATCTTCAGGAAGGGGGTGGGATGTAGAATCCTGATGTGGACAACTAAGCCTAGACCACTAAAGAAATCGCAGCAGACATGTTAGATAAAATAAGCCCAGACAACAGAGCTGTTGATGTCCACAGACACCCTCTACAAACTCTCGGAACTACAGCTACCAATATTTATAATCCACAGGCTGTATGCGGAGACATGGGGACACGCAGACTTCGTGGAATACCACAAAGCTTCGGACATAATGCGAGGCCCACTTGCAAGTGCGGTGAACCAAGGACACCAAGAAACTTTATTAAATTCAAAATAGTACAACCCTTTCTACCGGAAGTCCCTGAAAAGACATCTAGATGGGCATTACTCCCTTTACCTATTTACTGGGCCTGGATAGATATAAGTACTTTGGGCACTACTGGAGGACCACCAGCCCCTATGGCCCTGCCCCCCAAGGCTTAGATTAATACAAAACCTTTCTCTTATTTTGTATAACGCGTAGCGAACGCGGACTCTGAACCCGCGGCTCCTACCGTCCTTATACTTAGATAAGACCCTTATGTAACTAGCTTACATAGCGGATGTTAATAATAAAACAAAGAAATAAACCACTGTATTGCCTACTTATTATAGGTAGTCTCGCCCTTTACCTTGGAGAATACCACGGAATTATTATCCTAGCACAGATATTTATATTATAATAAAACAAGGGATTGCTAAATACCACTAGGAGCTTATCGCCAAGGAAGATTAGCCCATAAAACCAGGAATAGGAAAAAGGTTATTAGGAATTACATTCTTAGTAATATGTTATAATTAATGCATTTAGTAATACAGCCACGTTTTAATAAGATAAAAAGGACGGATAATATGCTTACATAACTACGTAAGTCCGGGTGGCCCATACGAAGGAATAATGCCGTCATCCTAATTAAAGAGACTCTGCACTCGTTCAGGATAAGTGTGTCTTAAACTATAATTTCCTTTCTTTCATTACGCTAAGTATAGCCCCTTACCTCCCAGAGTGCAAATAATATTAAATCTTAAGCCATTGCCCCCTTATTAAAGCATTACATCGCTATTATCCAGATTTAGACTAACACAGAGCTATTAGATTACCTAGAGCGCAAACTATTAGTAAACCATCTTTCTTATATTATCTAAGATTTTAGAATAATTATCTAGTGGGTAGTTTTATATACAATTCTCCAACTCTCCTACTTAGTAATGTTCTCTGTTAATAAAATCAACATCTTTCCAATTGCCAAATATGCCCTAAAGCCTTTTAAAGATAAACATAGTCAATGGAATAAACTTATTAAGCAGATGCAGATTGAATTAATTAAAGAACTCATAAGGTAACCAAGCAAGACTAGTATCCCGCATGCTACCTTTAAAGTTCATGCCTCGGAGGTTCTTCCCCTGCCAGTTTTAATATCAATCTTCAAACAACTAAGACCGCTTAGCAATGTGGTGTCAATTAATACTCGCCTTCAGCGAACGAAGAAGAATTGTGAACATGATCATGTTTCCCCGGTGATCCCCCCAGTCACGACGAGTTCCTCGCACCCGCACGAAGTTGTTGGCGGAAATCCACCGATTTATCGGGTAAATGCAGCACCATCCGGCCAGTGTGCCTACGATGGTAAGGCTTTGATCAACTCTAGTAGAGTTGATTTAATTAGCCCCTGTATGACCCACTATGCCGGGGGTAGAGTTGATTTAGAAGACCGGGAGTAGAGCTGGTTTTTATCGATAAAGCATAAGCGCCTTAACCCCTGTACTGTACTGGATCAGATCTCTGTAGCCCTGAGCTGATTGTCAACCTGTCAACCTCGCGCCCTATTGACTTGCGGGGTCGGCCAGATCATACAAACTCTGGGCGATGGCGTTTGCTTCGTGCACCAGGCCTCTTCCTGTCGCCTGCGCAGAGAGTGTTGCCTTCCTTTATTTTCTTCATCATGTACCCACTCCACCGCCTGATAATATGATTAAATCCCCCCGGACCGGTATTGCTGGGAAGTATACTCTTGCTTTCCAGGAAGGGCACAATCTGGCTCCGGCTCTTCCTTGCTGGTGTCCTGTCTCTCTACGATTTCTCACGCGTTGGGTATTGATTATCCGCAGGCTAGCTTGGAGTTTTTCCTCTAAGTGTTCAACGTCCTATCTACGGCAGCTGAAGCGACGCCAGCTTAAAGTGGCATGAGGTGAAACAAAAGGTGTTGGGTGAAGGTAATGGGAGTTAGTTATCGAGACGGCCTGTGGCCATTACAAACCGTATTGTTGCTCGTACAGCGCTCAACTCTTTATTCTACCTATATACTTCTACCTAAGAGAACCAATTTGACCAGTAACAGCCTTATGGATAACACCAACTCCAGGAGTGCCCTGGGAAAGCGCAAGCGTGGTAACCCTACGCCTAAGAATAAAGCTGCAGCGGATGTAAAACACAAGCGAACGGCGCGGCAGGACATTTCATCTGCACAACGCGACTCGGCCATGCCAGCTTCTACGACCCAGTCCCATATCTACAATCGGCAAATACATTGAGCAGCTTCCATTCGCTAGACAACCCTACTGATATGCCACAATCAGACCAAAGAGACGTATCACAGTTCCTAGACGAAGTTGATCCTTAGTTGGGAGAGGATACAGAAGAGCAAGCTATCTTCGACGATGAAACTCTAACCAAGCAGCGACACAAAACCGCATAGAGAGTCCGGATGCACAGATCAGCCTTGCCAAATATCTGAAATCTACAGTCGGATTAGGCGCCGACGTCCTCAGCAGCAAGACCATTGCAAATCAGAAAGATGACCTGACTGGAAGAGTAAATCCTGAATCTGGAAAGAAGGTCTTCTGTGGCCTACGAGTACAGAGTAATCCAACTCTAGTACAGTTTCATTTCCAATTTAGCGAAATTAAGTATGAACATGGGTGCTAGAGTTGGATTTTCACATCCCTATATAGTTGATATTTGACCTCTGACCCTTGTACAGTTGGATTAGATCTGACCAAACAGCGTCATCAAACTCTGCCAAAGGCCCTGAAATATCTAATAACAACCAGCTTAAGCACACTATGAGTTCGATAGTTCATTTTTATTCGAGTGCTGGAAGGCCGACCTGTAAGGTTACAAGAAATTACCATTGCGATTGACCTCCTTCCGCGATCTCCAGTCGCAAAAATGGAATGCGATATAGCTATTGGGCCGTTAGGTTTCTACACGTATATAAATCGCTTGTTTATCGCGAATGTGCATTTGTTGTTCTTGTCAATGAGGTACCTACGCACCTTCCAAAACGACATTAGGAAATTTCGGCTGCAGAACGGCGAGATCTCGTGGGAAGAGCGGCGCAGTTACAAGATGCTAAATGCAGTCAAGCCTATTTACAAACCATTTGTTATCCTCCTCCTTATATTCTCTTGCCAATTCCTTCTCGCGGCCGGCAGGTAGTTATCAATCGCTTCCCTATTGGCTCACTGCTATCTCTATAGGGTAAGATATAGGCTATTGCCGCTTCGGTGTGAATATCGTCACTTGCCATGAGTTCAGGATATCGCCAGCGAGCCAACTTTGTAATAAAAGCTGTTAATGAATGTGATTTCGTAGCCAGCGGCCTGTGCTGGAATAATTGATCTATCCTAGATGCTTCTTCTTCGGATTCGTCTGCCTTGAGCGCAAATTCACATGAGGTACATAAGATCGTGCGCTCTGGCCAGTGGTCTAACTTTTTCAGCGTTATCCCACCGCAGCGGGCAAATGGAGTCACATTCCGGCTCCACGGACCGAGTCCCGCTGGCTGACGAGGAAATTCGCGGAGTTCTGGCACCTGGTTGCTTCGATTATGGCGGAAATAGAACGTAAAAACGAGAGCCTCAACTATCGCCGCAAAAACATAATTCCCCAGCTTCAATAGAACCTTGAAGAGTTACCTAAGCTAAATTTTACTGAAAACCATAATCAAGGCGGAGCGATTCAATAGCTGTCGTCTGACTATTTTATGACTAATTTTCTGCTACTAAACCTATCATATCGCTATTCTCATCAGCTTCCATCATTGCTCGCATAATACTGCGGCCTTGCTCGCGATCATCATCTTTATAATGCTAAGTCCGTGAACGTTAAGGAAATGAAATTCGCCTCCATATCCAGATTTCAGCCACTTTCTCTCCAATGGAGTAAGAGATTCGCGTTCTGGTTTGCCAACAGTTGTAGACATCGCTGATGGAAGCCATTTGTGTCGCTCTTCTGGCGGCCGTTCAACCGAAAGTGAGTAAAGAATTCCTGTCTTTGGTCGTTGAGGGCCAGTACGAGGCCCAACAGGAGGCCCACTTAGCTTTACGACTGAAAATTGAGAAAAATCACCAGCCCCTCGCCCTATCAATGCAGCTGTTCCGCCTGTGTGTAGATTTACAAATTCTCCGAAGGAATCTGTCCCAGTAGGGAGCCTCAGTTCATAGTCATCCATAGCCGAGTGACCAATAACATTTGAAACTGCTGTTGGCATATGCAGCACATTGGTAAGGAGCAACGCTCCATGCGAACCGGATCCCTTTAATTTTGTGGACTTTTTGACGGGTAAGAGCACAGTGCCTATTCCTATCACTTCGCTCCGAATATCACCAAACATAATGCTTCCGACAAAAGATTTGATAGGTCGATAGTCGCTGCTGAACCAAGCTCTATCTCTAGCATAACTAATAAAATCAGTATAGGGCATTCTAATGAGCCACAGAATGAAGGACGAATCTTACTGAACATTTGAGCCCGTTGCGACCACCCAATCTGGACAGGGCAAGGGATCAGTCTTCATTCCTTTAACCTGCTTTGGCCCGTAGCTTGAGAGCGCTAAAACCGCACTAAGTAGATATCAGTTGACAGCTAGAGATAACTTCGTTGACGGAAAACGAGGCATCGAGTTACAAGAAAAAAATAGCGAAAAAGAACGTCTCGCGTGGTGCTCTATGAAAATGCAGGAAGAAGGAGGGGTAGCCGGCTGACTGGTCATGCCCTGCTGACTAATAGTCAACCACCAGGTAAGGAGCCCGGGCTGGCGCTAGCCCGCCGGCGCCGTCCGATAATTAAGCATAACAAATTTAGATCCACCAAATTCCATCTGGACGTGAGACATAACAGCAATCGCCTCGTTTGGACTTCATGGCCTATGCTGAATGCCCTGGCATTTAGTGCAGTACAATTTGCGTCGCAAAACGCGTACAGAGGTTAGCTGGCGCGTGGAAGTGGGGCTTAAACGAGGCATAGCACTCTGAGATAAATAAACCCCTGTATGACCCACAATGCCGGGGGTAGAGTTGTTCCAGGAAGAGCGCAACTTAGCTAGTGTGCTCGCATTTCTTTCCAGTATAAGTAATAATCCAAATCATGTCTCTGCCGTTTCAATTCTGGAAGATGTAACAACGGGATCTTTGAATCTTTTGATTGCGATAAATAAAGCCAAGTTCGATGACGGCAATCATATTCTGCAGCAGTTGAAAGATCGCTTTGAGGATATTTTCGCGCAGCTCTCACAAGCGCCATACTGTAAGTTAACATGTTGGCATGTTCTCAATATCGACTAAGCGTAAAAGCAGCTATCGACTCGAACGTCGAAGATGCGGTATTTGCTGCAATTATCTCGATGTGCTTTAAGCGAATTCTTTGCCGTCTACGGTTCACGAATAGCTATATAAAAGCAAGTAGGCAGCCGATTACTCTGCTGCTTCAAAAGGCTATGGCGTTGCGTTCTGTTAAGCCTTTTTTCAATTTTATGGAGAGATCAAGAGACGTTATCAAATTCGTCGAATCCTGGAGGAAGCAGGAGACGCCTGATGAACTTGGTTCTTTAGTCCGAAGCATCCAGCATCTATCGAAAATAAGTGGCTTTCAAGACGTCATTGAATCGATATCGAACCATGAGATGGATCCAAGCTCGAAGAAGTCTTTGTTGAATGGCGTCAGAAAGGTTGCTAGATACTTTGAAGCCGCCCGGTTTCTTTGTAACCTATCGAAAAAGCATCCTTCGATCCAAAGACTGCGTTTCATACTCGTCAAGCCACCTTCGAATGCCTTTGGAGAGACATCTACAGCGCTATGTACTTCAACTCTTTCATCGATGATTGCGAGGATTGCCTCACTTCATGGTCTGCAGTGGAATGCCGACCGAATCTGCCATATACTTGGCACCAATGAGATAGAAGCTGGCAGCAGGTTTATCAACCAAACGAACACAATTTTATTAGAAGCGAAGATTCATGCTGCGATTCAACTCATCTTACATTGCGAAACGAACAAATTCACTCCCCAGCCTCGAGTGATCTGTGCGAGTAAAGACGCTTGCTTTCTTTGTAATGCATTTATCCTCACGCACTGAAAATTTCATGTGCCAAGACATCACGGGAGACTTTACCCAGCATGGCGGCTACCGCCCCTTCTTGGAATGGCCGGCATCGCCCGCCAATTTATACTGATTTTGGAGAATCAATTTAGAGACAGCATCGAGATAGTGCTCTCTAAGCGAAACAAAATTATTTATCCCTATCCAAATGAAAGCACCCTCCTGAACTTGCCATCGTCAGTGTCGACAGTCTGTATTCGAAACAACTATGAGGAAGCGCCGCATTTAGAGAATGGTTCTTTTTCAACTCCCAGTCATCTGATCATGCCGGCGGAGATGCGCGAGTCTCAGTCCTTCGTATACTCGGTGCGAAAGACGAATAATGAGAGCCCAGGATCCGACACAGTGCAATCTGAAGCCATGAGTAGAATCGAGCAGCCATATCACAAAGGCCTGGTCGTCTCAAATTCCTCTCGGCTTATAAAACGATTATCGTTCGAACAAGGCAAAGCGCTATGCGCAGAACTGCAGGAAGATCGTAGACCTGGGTTTCACCCGACCTTGCCTTTGGACTTACAAATCGAAGATTCTCCAAATGTCAAAGCTACAAATCTCGCCCCAAGAAGTTTAACTAAGTTTCTTGAGTGGCTGAAGGTAGTTATAAAAGGATGTCAAAGTGGTCTCTCTCAGCTTTTGCGTCGCCGACGCAGATCTCCTAGGGCGAGGTCATAAGTACTGCTGTCAGAAGAATTGTACTAATTAGATCAGCTGGTCAACCAATTAAATTGAAGCAGTTTCCGCTATAAGATAAAATTCTTTGATTTCCATAAGATTTGAATGATTTGTTATTTCTTTCCTATCTAAATCAATTATGTTGCACATATGAACCAATCACCACGATGTAATCTATTTGTATTGTGTAGATCCCGGCCAATCATTTCTTCGTGTGGGCTATCCGGACTTACGTAGTTGTGTAAGCATATTATCCGTCCTTTTTAAGCCTGTCGAAACGTGGCTGTGTTGCCAAATGAATCAATTACAATACATTACTGAGAATCCGATTCCCCATAACCTTTTTCCTATTCCTGGTCTCATGGGCCGATCTTCCTTGGCGATGAGCTCCTGGTGGTATTCAGTAATCCTGGTTTTATCATGACACGAATTTCTGTGCCAGGACAACAATTCCGTGGCGTTCTCCAAGGTAAAGGGCGAGACGACCTATGGCAATTAGGCAATACAGTAGTTTGTTTCTTTATTTTGTTATCAACGTCCGCTATGTAAGCTAGTTACATGAGGGTCTCATCTGAGTATAAGGACGGTAGGAGCCGCGGGTTCAGAGTCCGCGTTCGCTACGTGTTATACGAAATAAAAGAAATTTCTAAGTCTTGTGGGGCAGGGCCTAAGGGGCTGGTGGACCTCCACTAGTGTCTAAAAGTGCTTATATCGATCCAGGCCCTATCCCGTTATAGTAAGTAGTAAGTTTACTCTTAGGTATTGGGTTAGGCCTAGAAATATAGTAATTGGGTTTTATACCCCAGGGCACAAAAGATCCACTCTAAACTATATACCCCAGGGTACATAATATCAACCCAGGGAGGCTAAACATAACCGGCCACGGGAGGATAAATCTAAAGAACTAGCCGGGCGTGCAGAACCGTCGAGTGCACTTCTTGCAGGCTGTTCCTACAGTACCACCATAGGAAGGATAGGAAGGGAGTGGCGGCAGGCTGAGAATCCGAAGCCAGGGTCCAGCTGCTGTCACAGGATACCTATGCCGCAATAAAGTATATAAAGGAGGTCTTTCGGAATCATTTCGTGCCCGAGATGCGGCAATTCTTCGCAGGGAGGATCTGGAAGCTTCCCTAGAAGCGGGTACGAGGCGTCACACTTTCAGACGACAACAGGAGAAGTTCAGAAAGGGTCGCCTATGCCTTCTATGCTTTGATGACTGGGATGCTGCAGGTCAGAACGGCACGACCGCGTTCAGCTTCAAGTAAGTACAATTACCCAAATACCTAAACATCTATACCATCACACCAAAAGCCAATGCTGTGCACCTTGCGAGAACCCGGTCGTAGCTATCTCCAAGTTGCCGAAGCCGTCGGTTCGCCTTGATCGCCTCTTGATGATTCCACCGTTTTTCGACCGCTTTCGGCGCCAGCGGCGCAGCTGTCTCGTAGAGCATCTTCCGGTTCTTATCTTTCAGATGCTGTGCCAGCTTCATAAACTTGACCCATCGTGAATCTGTATTGACTCCGCCTGGCGCCTCCACGAGCTGCCGTCTTTTTTTATCTTCCTCTAGTATGCCTTGCTCGCAAACCTCGGCCATTTTCGTCAACGCAGTAACATCATCGTTACCATCGTCGTCGGCATCATTTCCGTTGCTATCGCTAATCGCATCAATAGGTTGACCAATTGCGTCGACGATCCAATACCTGGCATGCGCGCCTCGTGAAAATGTCTGCAGCGTGACGCTCTTCCACCCCGTTTCACCCGGGCTGAACCTGTGCCCGCTTTGAGTCCGATGGGTGATGGCGTTCTTTTTGTTGATGGTCAAGAAGCGGCATGCGTTACAGCTATATCCTTGAAAGCTTTCCAAGCAGCCAAGTGGCTGGCTGTAGTCCGCGGGGAGCTCGACGGATTGCGGATCGTTAATTGTAACCCTTGCGCCGATTGAGTAGTAGTAAAAGCCGATGACACTTTGTAATTCGCACCCTTTTAGCTTGTGCTGTTTCCGAAAATGAGACTTGATCGTCTTCTCTGAAGGTCGGATCGCAGCGCGGCATTGTAAGCAGAGTAATAAGCCACTGGCTCATATATGATAAAAATATTATTAAAGTATGGAAGTCAACTCAGAATGGTAGACAGATTGTAAAGTAAACTAAGTAGACTGATTTTACGAACGCCCTTGCACGCCCTTGTTCATAACCATGTAGATCTTGTGATGTCCGACTTGCTCCAATTGAATACCTGCGTCGATGCTGTTTTTAGAATTGAAAACACAGTCATTGATATTTATACGCATCGAACGGTCTTCTAGCATTTGGAGAACCTTGTGACAGTGCATAGTGTGCTCATACTGAGAGGCAGAGAAGACGAGAATAACGTTGTTGACAGATAGGCAAAACGTCTGGTCAACATCTTTGGTTGCCTCGAGTGCCGCTTTAACCTCTTGGTGCGAGTGCATAGTTCCCAGGCGAGTAAAAATGGTAGCTTTAGGAATTTTGTCGAAAGCTGTTGGGTGGGTTGGCGACCATATAGCGACGTTTGTCTCGGCATGA